>NW_010097780.1:220277-289120 GCF_000699245.1 Pterocles gutturalis | reverse complement strand
TTTATCCAGCAAAGGGTGTTCCTGTCTGAAAATAAAACTTAAAAATAAAAACTTATTTAAACTTTCTCTCTGAAATGTACTTTTTTTTTTCCTCCCCCCAAACTACTGAAAGGCTTAATTTCAGTCAGACCTAACTATATTTAATTCTACTCAATATATTTATTTTAGTAAAGTGTGTCAAAATGGCTATACAATCTCAGTTGAGAGATCAGAAGAACAAAACAAACTTAAACTTCAACTTGAAGGACAGCAAACAGAAGGTGGTTCATTTAGGAAAATGAATCCTTCTGGTGGAAATGAACAAAGACGTAGAGAGAGACAGAGAGAAACCCAGTTGCAGCATGTGGATAACATATTAGATGTAGTTTCAGGCATGGCACCTCTACCACCACCAACACTCCTGATACATTTATTGAATAGCTGGAGAATTGTTGATTCCTTGTGTATAATGTTACAGTAGTTCATGGGTATCATCATACCACAGAGGACATGTGAGCAAGACTGAGTAATAAGAAATAATTAAAAGAAATAACTGCCCAGTCTTTTATGCATCAGATGTGCTTAACAGGGTTCACAGAGTCCTCTTGTGGTATCTGACACTGCTTGCCCAAGGAGGAATGACTTGGAAGTGCAAGACCAGTTTGTGAGTGCTGAGCAAGAATGCTGGTTTGGACATGGCTGAGTTTCACCTGGAGCTGGGCAACAGCTTGCACTTAGATAAATGGTATAAATGAAAGCTTTGTGCGTTATTTGTTGTAGTCCTTTTTTGCTTATGCATATATGAATATTCCGTGATGATGTGCAAAGTAGGAAAATACTTACCAAATCTTTGCATCAAAATTGTAGATCTTCAGCAGATTGTTGGCTGCAAATTATTCATCAGGCTTTCGTTGTTTTTCAGTGCAAGCTGGTTTGTCTGGAAACATTGAATGTTTCCATGTTAGATAAAAATAAATCTTAGAATATAATTTGAATATTTTCACCTAGAAATATAAATACTGCTGAGTAATTTTGTCAAAAATTACTTTCACTAAGTCTTGCTAATTTGTGGACCTCTCTGTCAGCAGACCTGCTTGGCAGGTACTTGTGGAAAATTCCTGGTGTATCCCATATCATGCTAAGTAACTAGCCTAGATTGACAAAACGAAATTAATTTTAAAATCACAATGTGTGTCTAGTAGTTTTTCTTACTATTTTCCAATGTAGATATCAAGGATTCAAATTTATTAACTCAAGTTTTTGGATAAACTAAATGTAAATATTCTGATTTAAACCTGGCTTAGAGAAAAAAACATGAGGGAAAATTTACGAGGAGAGCTGCTAAGTGGATGTGTGAAATCCTTGTTGTCTGGGATTTCATAAACTAACTTTTTGTTAGATCCCAAAAAAAATTCTGAATTGGGGCCAATAAGGTATTTTTCGTGGAATTTGCACTTCCCTTTAACAATTATTTAGGGATCCGCTATTTGTTCAGAAGTTATTCTCAAATCTAAAATGGATTAGTACAAGGAATACAAATATTTTATCAATTTTCTTTATATGTTTAAGCAAGTAATATTGCAAGCAATGTCTCATAATTCTGTTGTTCCACACCTTTATTAGACTTGTTTCTCTTGAAGAGTTTTGTTGTAGTGGTGGGCACTAATTTCTTTCAACAGATTCTTCCTTTGATAGAGCATTCAAGTGACACTGTTCAAATATAAATAATTCATCTATGCTGAACAGCTAGTTTTCTGAATGTTGATGATTTAGGAATCAAGGGGATAGATTTTGTTGCTTTTCAAAAAAATCACGGCAGGTCCATGGAGAGTTGAGAAACTTCGGCCTCATGTTCAAGGAATGTACATTTTTACATTTAGTGTACTGGATAGTACAGGGACTGATTAGTTTGTTGGGCTGTAGAAGTCTGTAATCGCTTGTTCTCCTTCTGTGCCATCAGAGAAACCTTTTGCTAAACCTGTCAGTTTTGGGATGGGAGAGTTAAATGCCAGGTAACCTTAATGCTTACTCTGTCTTTGCAAATGTATTATTTAAAAAGAAGTCATTTCACACTAGATGTATTTGTATTCATTGTTAAACATGTTTAAAAATTAAAGCTGTTTGCCTAGGGATCTCCTTTCATTTTGAAGTACCTTCCCCTCGTCCTAGTTTGAGCTACTACTAAAGGTTGCAGCACATGGTACTTTTTTGTTGTTGAAGTAGTTGTGGAATAACACTGTAGTGAGACTGTTCAGGAAAAGTTAAAAGATAATTTTTAAAGTCTTGGAACTTGAATTTTGCTTGTCTGTTTATGAATGTTTGGTTTGAATTTTGTCTGCCCAGCTCTTAGTTAATTCTGTTCTATTTTGGGGCATTTTCTGTAGGTTCTACACATTTAGCAACACTCTGCTAACAAAGGTCACCTGCACCTCACAGCACGTGCTGAGCTTCTTTTGCCTCTTCAGACTCACAAAGAGAACAGAAATTATATTTTTAGGCCTTGAGAGCTGGAAACATCTACTTTGAAATCAAACATCCAAGTGTTATGCAGAGATAATGCTGCATTAAGTGAATCACGAGTGCTTTAAAGTGGGTATCTCTCAGTCTCTCCTGTTGAATCAATTTCAGTTTGTTTAAATGCATTTTCATTGGACATCTTTTCATTTTAATAATTTCTGGACTCTACGCTCTGTTGTTCTTGGTGCCAGCTGGTGCTTTTTTAGAAAAGCTTCAATGGGAGTTGTAACAGAGTCTGACTAAACCTTACTTGGGAGTGCCAAAACAAATTTAACCCTGGCCCTGAGCAACCTTTTCTTGAAAACTGATGGTAAGCCACTTTTTCATTCAGGCTTCCAGAAACAGAAGCAGAAAGGTCCAGCTCCGTTGCATTTTGCTCTCTTCTTCAGTGTGACCTCCTGCATTTGTCCAACGAATCCAAGCTGAGTGATTCTGTCAGCCTGGGAAAGCCTGCAGCAGTGGCGTGAAGCAAAAAGGCACAAATTCCTGTTCACTTGGTGCTTTTGCATTTGGAAACAAATTTTTAAGGGTTTTGCTCAGGTTTAGTTCTTGGCTGTCCATGTGTTCACCCTTCTGATTTTATACAGCTGTCTGTGACCACTGTGCTGATGTACCCCTCATGTGCAGATTGATAATGATAGCCACATCTCAAAGTGAACAGAGATAAATCTTGGATGTGGTTTCTTTTCAGGGGGATAGCAGAGTGTTTCAACTAGAGGTTGTTTAGGTTGGTTTTGATTGTTTGTTTGTTTTGGTTTTGGTTGTTTGTCTGTTTTCTTTTCGGGTTGTATTACTTCTCCCTTAAGAGTATTTTGCTGCTTTGGTTGAAGTGTAGATTTTCAGGTGGGAGTGTGGGAGCATTGTGAATGGATTTCTCATGACAGGAAGATGTTTTCAAAAACATCTCTTCCCATAATTTTAAAGAGGGTTCACTCCTAGATGAGCAAGATAAATCAAGAAAGACTCTGAGTAAAGCACTGGGTACTTGAGCCGTAACTTACAGGGCTCTTTGAAGTGCCCAAGCTCCTACTTACCCAAGCTGACTGTGTGCCAACCTTTCATATTCTGCAAGTGCCTAGTCAGGGCATGATAGGACAAAACCCCGTACAGGCAGATACGTTTCATGGCAAGCACCTGCAGAACTGGAGTTTCAACAGGATGAACTTTCTACCCTTATCTACAGGACACATTAGGAAAATATTCCCTTTTAATTATAAAATCCAAATTGTATACCAAAGATAAACACACCGTGTCCTAAACCCAATCCACTTGCACACCTGTTTAATGACATTAGAGTTTTAAGCACATCCGCATGCAATACAGCAGCAAAATTACTTCTGCTAGAGCAAGTGCTTTTTGTCATTTCCAATCTAGCATGTGTTTATTTTACTGTGATGTGTTAGAAAATCTGTAACCTGCAGAATATTTCTGGTTATTTAGATGTTACCCTCCAAGCGTAATGATCAGAGCTGAAAGCTGCTCTGGCTGGGTGCAGTTCTGCATTCACTGCCAAGCCTCAGCATTTTGGTATGGCATGGTTAAAATTGTGGGTAGTTTTTCAAAAGCAGTATGATTTTTCTCATCTCACTTTCCTGTGACTCAGACAAAACAACATCATCCTGCCTGAAGTTTCACCTGCCAGAGCAGAATGCGGTGGGACAGCAGAATGACAACAAGAAAGGGGTTTGTGTGATTCAACTGAAGAGTTAAACCTTTTAACAATTCATTTTTTAACTTCCTGTCCTCAAAGCCAGCTTATTTTATAAATGCTAAATTTAGGCTGTTCGATTTCCGTCATCAAGGACAGCTTTTTTGGTATGCTTTCTTACAAATTGTTTGACCTTGGGAGATTGCTGCCAGAAAGGAAGAACACTTAAAAACTGAAAACTGGTTGTTGGAGGTTTGTAAACTCTGTTGTGTGGGAGCAGTAAAACTCCACAAAGTCATAAAGACTCACAGAAGCTTAGTACCCTGTGAGGTTGATGAACTGCAAGACATCAGGATGAGTTGCTGAAAACAAAATGATCTTTGCTTTTTCACTGGTTTTAACCTCAGCTGTGTGGAAACTATGAGCTCTTCATAGCTTGGTTACGGATGGGAGATGATGCTGGTACATGGAGAAGATTGCCACGAGTAGTATAAGAAAGTGGAAAGGGGCTGTTGTAAAATTTACCCTAAAGTAAGTTAAGAGGAGGTGGAGTTCAGGGGCTGGAGGGAAGATGAAGTCGAACTGTGCAGGAGAGGATGGCCATCCAGCAGATAGCACGTTATCAGCCATAACTTCACCATGCTTCACTCAGAGTCTTGTGGCTAGTTGTGTGGCTGGCTGGTTGTTTTTCCATAATGGTCAGGGAAACAGGCAGTAAGGAATGTTTCTTTACACAGCCAAAAAAAGCTTTGTGAATAGGGAAATCACATGTTATGTTCCTGGCCGTGTTTATTAACAGCAAGCAAATGAAACAGAGCGCTGCAGAGGATGCTGGTGTACAGCTTTAAAGGGCAGGCACAGAGAGCATGAGCCAAGTACACTAACTGGTAGAGGCTGCAGCTTTATTAAAAAGCCATTTCTAGCAGCAAGCCATCCTAACCTGCCTTCCAGTTCTGTTTCAGCCTGGATTTGAGTGGATGGTGAGCGACATAAGGATGTGTCAGCAGTGTTGCAGAGGGAGGCATTGCTGAGATTTGTCTCCAAGTCCTAGCTGGAGGCAGGGCTGAGGCTGTCCCTCTCTTTTGTACCAGTAGGCAGGAGCAGTGAGATGAGGGAAGCCGCGTGGAGCTGTACCCCTTCATGTTGTATTCCTATTGTCTGGGCTGGTGCCCAAGGGAGCCCACTGGGTTACACGGACCTCAGGCTGAACCCTTTCTAACCCACCAAATCCTCTGGAAGCTGCCCCAACTCTCAACAACAAAATTTAGACCAAAACAAAGTTTGCAAAACCAGCACAGACAGTTTTGTGAGCCAGATGGGGAAAACCTGTTTCAGATGCCCCAAACTAGCAATCTGCTGAGCCCACACCACCACAAGAAGCGTGGTTCAGTAGATGAGGATGGAAAAGCAGGAACATAGAGACGGAAGAAAACAACACACAACTATTTTTCATCCACTTGACTTTATGAGCTGACAGAATGGCTGAAGGTATAGCTCTGAAGATCCCAGCCATAGTGTTGTGATCTTATCAATTAGAAAACATGTGGTTCTGTTAAATAAAACTAATGGCAACAGTCATCGTCTGGGGTACTGAACAGTTAATTCTCAGTTAATAACCTTCTGGGGAGATGCTAAGAAATAGCGTGCTGAGAATTCAGCCATCCCATTTGGCTTTGTTCCTACCCTTCGTCACATAGTTCCTAATTCTGGAATAGTCATTGTCATTGTGAAAGGTTTGCTTATACCATCCATTTCAGAAAGTGATGATAACTTAATGTTCAAAGTTTTGATTCAAGTGCAGTTTAAATAGAGTTTGGCATCTTAGATAAAATCTGAGATCTTGGAGAAGCATCTCACAGATCACTGTAGGGGAGCATGAGTTGTTGGGGTAGATCTCTTTGTTCACCACCACTAGAACAAAATATAACACTTGTTTACAATTTTTATCTTAAGTACGGGATGTACAAACCTGTTTTGATAAGGATCCTACTGTCTTCTGCAATGTCAACTGACATCAGTCACAGCCTGAATTTGCCAAAGAAAGGGCATTCTTAGTCTTAGAGTTTTGGCAGGTAAAGGAGGTCATTGAAGGGCGTACCAGTTTTCATCCTGTTTGGAGAAATTAATGAAGGGATTGTAAATGTTTCAAGTTTAGTTTCACTACTGAAGACTGAACTAATAGTATCAGCTGTGTTACCGTAGTACATAAAGACTGTTTAGCCTGTCCAGCAGCTCTGGACAAGAAGAGGGATTACATGATACTATGATACTTTTTTACTTTTTTTTTTTTTCTGCAAAATATTAGGTGTAATTACTATAGCAAAACAGAGGCCTGTTCTTAGCACAATCCAGAAAAATCTGTAAGTCTCTGGTGATAAATGACCTCCACTTTGTCTCAAAGACAATTGACTCCATAAAAAAAAGTACTTAATGTGGCATCGGATGTGTAAGGGTTTGAGATCCTTCTTACTTTTCCTGTATGGGACCTATTGGTGCTTACTGCAGTGGCAGGTGGGACTTGGGGCAGACTGCTCTCGAGTTTGGTGGTGGACTGTTTTCAAGGTCCATGTGGATCCTTTGTGTCCAGTCTCAGAAAAGTCCCAGAAGTCAGAAAGCTCCTGGGAGCAGTCTGGCCGGTCTATTGTGTATACACGGGGTACATGAAGCCCCTGGTGCCCTCAGAGCACTTCAAGGTGCCAGGATGTTTCCTCTGAAGACCAACAGAGGAAAGCAACAGTGAGGTAATCTATCCTTCAGCTGGTACAGTAACAAGCTGTGCTGCTGAGGCAGGCAGCATTGAGTCAACCTGAAATCTCCTCCCCCTGGCACCCAGGGGAAGCCTGGAAGTATGCCAACATGTAGGGTTTCTTCCGTGGCACATTTATCTGCCCTGTGGATGGAGCTGACAATTCGTACTGCTTCTAGATGCCCTTTGCCTGGCCGTGTGAACAAGGGGCTTCCTCATCTCCCTTGTATGTGAGTTGATCCAATTTATCGCTATTATCTCATCTCATGTATTTAAGATAGATGTTGCCTTTGGCCATATGAAGATTTGGGTATACCCTGTGCAGGGTGTCCCTCTCCGCCTTGCCTTCACTCTGCCGCCAGTCTGTTTACTTAAGCAGAACAAGTCTGTTTGCCCATTGCATGTATAAGACTCATCAGGATTTGGCAAGTGAACTACTTGTGCCAGGTATGCGTATGGTTTTGTCTTTATCATGGCACATGCGGTATGCCTAGTACAGAATCTAATTACCGACAACAGCCAGGATATAAGGCGTTTCAGAGGAAGTTACTGGGAGTCATCACTGGGCAGTTACGGGTGGTTTTGCCTTCTTGAAGAAGAAATTTCATAGCCTTGTCACTCCTGGCTGGTTATGAACTTTGAAGAGTGACCTCTTCTTCACTCCATGTTCTTTCTTAGCACGAGAACTTTCCATTGTCTTTATAAAGGGATTTTTTGCTTTTGTGATTTGTATTACAGCAGAACAGCAGGGTCCAGGGACCGGATGAATTGGAGTCCCTTTGTTTTAAGTTGATTTGTGTATGAATAGAGGAAAAGACTCGCTGTTCCAGAAATGTTCTTGCTTTCAAATGGAGGGAAACATCAGATCCAAGAACCAGTCTAAATCAGCTGAATAGATGGGATCTACTAGAACATGTCATCTTTCAGCATGCCAGGGATAATATCCACTTAGGCTGTTATTATTACAGTTTTTTAATATTAGGGTTTCTATTTTCCTGTTGCAATAGAACTCCATTCTGTGATGAAACTTGGCTCTGACTCAAAACCAGGAGGGTCCTCCATGAAAATGTTTAACGTAGTTGATTATAACAGTCCCAAAGTGAATTCATAGCTTGCTTGATTGTTAGCTTATTTAGAGTAGATGAACAAAAAGATTTGTAGCTTAAATATCTCTGACTTCACATTTTTAGATACTTGTTATATACTATAATCTAGAGATTGAGGAAAGTGTTAGAGCTGCTTAGGTACCATAAAAAGATTGTTTGTTAGATCTGCGAATTGCAATAATTGCTTTGGGTCAACTGAGGTTTGAAGTAGCTTGGCAAATGTTTTTTATCGGGGTTAATTTTCCATACTACAGCACATAATGATGTGTGTGTGTGTGTGCCTGTAGAGAAGCTCTGCTGCAATGTAGTGCCATGGAGGTACTTAGCTAGGGAGCTGTGAGCTGTGCTGTGTCTTACTACTGGGTTATTGATGGGCATTTCCTTTCTTGCTCTGCCTGTTGAAAATTACTTGAAAAAACATTTTTAAAGTGTAGTTATTAATGATGTACTGTCAAAAAGGAAAGATATATCAAATGAGCTTCTCCAGGGATCTATCTTTGGCCTAGCATTATTCAAAAATTCTATTAACCTTTCTGATGGTGGAAATAAGGGATAAAACTATAAAAATAGCAGATGGCACCAGTCTAGAATACATTTAGACAACCAGCTTTGAAGGAGTTGGTCTAACGCATAGAATTATTTTGCAAAGTCAGGAAAATTGTTCTTAATTAATATGGAAAAATAAAAAAATTATAACAATGGGAAAGGCTATCTAATGTGCTAATTCAGAATAATGAATCCCTGTAGCCATTGCTTCTTGTAAAAGGACAAGCATACAAACGTCGTTTGGCTTTGTACTGCCCTGTAAATTCATTACTGATAACCATGCAGAATGCAAAAAGTCAAACATTGAACTGAAGGATTCTGTTAAGCGTAAGGCACTGCCTTCTGAAAAGTTGTGTGGACAAAATACAAAGATCACTGCAAAGAGCAAACAAGAGTGCTAAGGCTTCTTTTAAAGGTGATTTATGACAGAAAGAAGAAGCAAGGGCTGCCTAGTCTAGAAGAACGGAGAAAAGTAGGGGGGAAATTACAGTCTTCAAGCATGCAGGAAGTTGTTTGAAAAATGGTTGTGACTAGTTTTTCTTCGTGTCCATTGGAGATGACACAAGAGAGTAATGCTGTAGTTATGTTGGGAAGAAATGTCCTGTCAATATAAATAGCAGTTACCTGTGGAGATATTAAAGTTTTTGTCACTGTCAGCTTTGCATAGTGCAAAGAAACAGGGTGATTTTGCACAGTTAATCCTGCCACCTTCTAAGAAATAAGAATAGAACTTTTTTTTAATATTTGATTCAAACTGAACATATCTGTGCTTTCTGGCATGATTTGTCCTTTAAAATTATGAGCTGATAGAAGGAAACAAGTGGTTTTCGTGACCAAGTTGTGTGATGTGTGTTAGCAATTGCGTGTGCAACTCATGTTTAGCCACATACGTAACTATGTTCCTTTGTCCTTCCTCAGCAGTCTCCAAACGTCCACAACTACCCAGATATGGAAGCTGTACCCTTGTTACTAAACAACGTGAAGGCAGACCCCATGGAGGATTCATTATCTACAGACCATTTCCAAACACAGACTGAACCAGTGGACTTGTCAATAAATAAAGCCAGGTCGTCCCCTACAGCAGCTTCATCTTCACCTGTTTCCATGACAGCGTCAGCCTCCTCCCCTTCTTCTACTTCTACTTCTTCTAGTCGGCCAGCTTCATCACCCACAGTAATAACATCGGTATCCTCAGCGGCATCTGTACCATCAGTATTAACTCCGGGTCCTCTTGTGGCTTCTGCATCTGGTGTTGGAGGCCAGCAGTTTTTGCACATTATCCATCCAGTACCACCTTCAAGCCCCATGAACTTGCAGTCCAACAAAATGAGTCACGTGCACCGTATCCCCGTGGTAGTACAGTCGGTACCTGTTGTCTATACAGCTGTGAGATCACCTGGGAATATGAACAACACTATAGTAGTACCACTGTTGGAGGATGGGAGAAGCCACGTCAAAGGTAAGGTGGAACGAGTTTTGTGCATCTGTGGCATCTCTAAAACTTCTCTTGTATGAGGAAAATGTGGAGTCATTATAAAGCTGGTTGTTAGTTTAGTTTCCAAACTTACTGTGTTGTTTGCTGAAAAGACATATAACGTACACTATCAGGAGGAACCTTTAAAAGTCTTATCCCAGATGCTCTTTAAAATAAATAAATATTTTTACAAAGATTGAGGTCATCAGTGGTGTTAGATGTTTGGACATCTCATGGCAAGCTTTGTCCTGAGAGGAATAAATCCTCCCCAGAAGCTGAAGAAATATGACAACAGAATAGTGACAATATATGAAACATCATAGATGAACATGGAAGACTCATCAGGTGATACAGATTTGGCAAGGGAAGGAATGTCAGAGGGATTGTTTCCATGCAAAGAGAAAGCACTTGTTGGGCTGTAGGAACATGAGAAGAACAGGCTTTTGGACCAAAGAGCACTAGCACCTCTCTACTAGAGAGGTAGGTTTTATTAAGCCCAAGGAGTGGCAGTGCGATGTTTTGAATTAGGTTTCTTCTTCCAGATTAAACAGCAGAAGGGAAGGAAACCACACAGAGTGTATATGTTGGGAATGAGTTTTGCAGACACAGGACCTGAGAGGCCCATGGAGGTGTGAAGGGAGGAAGAAAGCACATGCCAGAAGGGCAGATGCGCTCTTGGAGAGGTGTCCAAAGAACACAGAAAGGGTAGCTGGAGAGCAAGAAAAAATGAGAACACAACAGTTACTGAGGGAGCAAAAACTTGTTGGAGATGGTGACATGATGGGTGGAGGAAGAAAAGAGAAAACAGATGTGCCCAGATACTTTGAAAAGCATAGCTTTATAAAGAAAGCATTAGTGATAGAGATGGGAACATGAGGAAAGGAATGAGAGAGATTCATTTCAAGGTTCACTGCATGTGAGTGAATAAAATATGGCTAATTCTCTCCTGAAATGAGATATTGCTTGAGGCGGAAAGGGAGGGTACTGATAGATAACCTTACTTTAGGCCTATTGAGACTACAGGGCATTTAGTAATAACCATTCTATGATTCTGTGTTATAACATCTCTTGTGTACCTAATTGCACAATGAACAGGTCTCTCGACTAGGAGACCTTTTTTCTTCAACTCTCACATCTGGTTTTTGATATACTGGTGACTGTGTATCATTGTATAGGACTACAGTGATGGTTCATTCTGATGTTTAGTAGCATCCTGTTGTCCATAAATCTTTGGTTGTCCTCCTGTTTCCTCAGTACTTGAGTGTGGATTGTGCCTTCTCAACAGGCTTGGACATAGGAAGCAAGCTCACAGTTGATCTGGGTTTTGTTTTAAACCTCTAAATGACAGTTTAAGAAGTTTTATTGTGCTTCATACAGTGACATAATTTTAGGACTTTGTGCCATGATGTCAGGAAATGATGAATCAAAGTAGAACTTTTCACCATGTTGTCTGGGGAAAAAAAGAAAAAGTGAAATTTTAGTTTATATTTTGGTTTTGGAGCTTTGAGCTGCACCTGACCTTGAGCTCATCCAGAATTTTTCCCATTTGTTTTCTTTTCAAAGGTGCTAGTTGGCTCTGGTAGTAGTCTCCTCTATAGTAAGCACCTCCTGATCTTGTAAAACTGGAACTGTGCTACCCCAGTTTCATTAACAAAATTCCAGAATTTAACATGCCATAGGGATTTTGGCCCACGAGCTCTGGGCCTCCAGAGCCACCCTGACAATATCGCCTTTGTGCTGTTATTGGCAGAAATCATTAACCAGTCTTCCAGCACCTATTAATGTACAGCTAAAGAAAAAAAAAGGATTAAGCATTCTTTAATTTTTCTTTTTTCTCATCGGTTGTACTCATTTTGCTATCACTAATTCTTGTAATATAAACATTCAGGTTAATTTGAATAAATATGATAGAAGAATAGTGGCAACATGCACTCTAGGTAGTTATTTTTTGTCAGCTTTTGCTGGAATGTGTTTTTCTTTCTTTAACGTAAAACAATATAAATAATCAAATGCAATGTTGTTGCATAAATTAACTGATTAAATATATTTCTCATGGGCGTAGACAGATTTCCCTTCAGAGGTCATCTTTCATGCTGAAAACAAGCATGTATGCACATGCTACAGGACATTGCTGTCAGATTGAATTGGTTGCTAATCCTCTACCAGCTGAAGGAGAAATGCAGGTTTGAAATTGTGTAGAGTCGTAACCTTCAACTTTTACATGAATATTGATCATTTCCAGAAACAAAAAAAAATACGCACACTGAAGTAAAATTGATCCATGGGTAGCATCAGCACCATATAGAATCATAGAATGGTTTGTGTTGGAAGGGTCCTTAAAGATCATCCAGTTCCAACCCCACTGCCATGGGCAGGGACACCTCCCACTAGACCAGGTTGCTCAAAGCCTCATCCAGCCTGGCCTTGAACACCTCCAGGGATGGGGCATCCACAGCTTCTCTGGGCAACCTGTTCCAGTGCCTCACCACCCTCACAGGAAAAGCCTTCCTTCTAATATCCAATCTAAATCTACCCTCTTTGAGCTTAAAGTCGTTACACCTCATCTTATTGCTACACTCTCTAATAAAGAGTGCCTCCTCATCTCTCTTGTAGGCCCCCTTCAGGAAGGCTGCTCTAAGGTCTCCCCAGAGCCTTCTCTTCTCCAGGTTGAACAACCCCAACTTTCTCAGCCTGTCCTCACAGGGGAGGTGTTCCAGCCCTCTGACCATCTTTGTGGCCCTCTTCTGGACTCACTCCAACAGGTCCAGGTCCATCCTCTGCTGAGGACTCCAGAGCAGGACGCAGTACTCCCAGTGGGGTCTCACAGGAGCAGAGGGGCAGAATCACCTCCCTCGAGTGCTCACACTTCTTTTGATTCAGCCCAGGACATGGTTGGCTTTCTGGGCTTTAAGTGCACATTGCCAGCTCATTTGTTGCATATTCTGTGTTCCTTGCTGCTTTGGGGCTAAATCAGAGACCATGTTGATGATCCAAGAGTGTGACTGGGAAGCACTTAAAGTTATGTTTTGCATTGGGCTGTATCTTAAGTCCTTTTCACTCAAATGAGAGTTAGGCACTTTCCTGAATAGAAATACCTTCAGTGCTAAAATTAACAAAAGTTACATCAGACTTAAATTCAGACCTTTCTTGTTTTTCTAGATAAGGGTACTTAAGGGAAAAAAAGCGAGAAACAAGATATAGAGAAAGTTTTTTTTCCCTTACTGTTACCAGTTTTATTTTCCTCATACTGAATTTTCCTCTTTCTTCTAGGTAGGAAAGGAAGACTAGAACTATTTCAATTTTTAATTTTATAGAAAAACCTTCTCAGGCCGTCACCATTCTTCCAATCCTACCTCCAGGTGTTTTGCTTGCGTAGCTTTCTGCTTCCTCTGATGCTTCCCAGGAACCGTACAGTCCACTTTCTTCTCTCGTAGACAAAACTGTCCTCCCAGCGGCTGCTTTTCTAGGCAGTTCAAGCAAATACTTCTTTCTTCATAATCTGTTTGAATTCTCTCTTCCCTCTAGCACAAGAAATCACTACCTCCTCCTCTGTTTCCCTGTCTTTTTCTATTTTTGCGTTTATTCTAGTCCTTCCTACCTTGCTCACAGTTCTTTGAGTGCCTGTTTCAGTAGCTCTGCTTCATCTCTGCCTCCTTATCTGTTAATAGATCTAACCTGCACTGTCGTCTCCTCCTTTGCCACTGCGCACCCTTCTCCATGGCGTCGTTCATCCTGGCATTCTCCGTTGCACCTTCCTTCAGGAGAGTTGCAGATCTCCTTTTCTGCCTCCCAATGTGCTGCTCATTTCTGCTCTCCGTCCTGTATCCTGTCTTCTATTTTTTTACTTTCAAGGTTTCCTGTTAAAACAAACCCTTTCTGCAGCATTAAAAACCAGATGGGTTTGCAGAGAATTAGCCCTTGTGTAGTTGAGCTGCCAGCAGCATCCTGTCAGGTCCTGTGCCACCTGCTGCACCCCAAGGGGGGCAATGGGTGCTGGGGGTATCATGCTACAAAAACACCCTTCTGTCAGATTAATGCTTTTTGCAGGATAAAAACCTCTCAGCTCACCTAGTGTAAATCAAAATCAGGATTGAAGCATTTTTAGGAGTTTATTAAAGTGTAGTTAGAAGGTAATTGGTGGTCAGTATGTTCAGTATCGTTAATACAACCCTAGCGATTTGCAAAATCTTGCTCAATTCCTACACATGCACACACAGCGTTACATGCAGACTTCCCTGCCGACTGTGGAGCTTCCCCTCCTGACATCCTCCTGATGCTCCCACTAGGGAGGAGGCACCCCTGGGAGACCCCCAAAGTGAGCATCTCTGTGTGGTGGCACTGTACCACCAGCCCAGCTGTGCAAGTTGCCTGCTGCAACCTAATCCTCGCATTATTTTATATGTGCAAAGCATAATAATATGTTAGGGCTGTCGAGGCCCAGGGGGGATGTGAGCCAGGCATGAATGCGTCCCTGTGGGCGCCAGGGGTCCAGGCTGCACCCCTCTGCGACCCCCTGCAATGTTGTCTTGTCACCCAAAGCCTTAAAAAGCTCTTAGAGATTTTTTTTTTTTTCTTCATAGAGTAGGTGGTGACCACTAGACATTATTATATATTGAAGTATTCTGGAGCATTAAAATCACATGAAAAACTCTTTCCTTGGCTTTTTTTTCTCCCTGTTCAGCAATAGTGAGGATTGCTAAAAGATGTAATTAGAGGCACAACAGGTAGCAGAACCTATAGGCAAGGTTGCCTGATGGTTTCCATTAAAACCCTCTCTTCAGTTGCTCAAAGTCTGTCTATAAATTTACCATTTAGGCTAACATTTTCCATGCTGCATGTCTGCCTCAGGCTATTCCTTTTTCTTTTTTTCTTTATTTTTGAGGAAGGTTTCAAGAAAAAACTATCCCACTCTTCCTGAGACTGAGCACAGAGAAAAAAAAAGTAGCATTTTCCATGTTGAAAAATTTATTCCAGCTTTTTTTGGTGAAAAACTCTAGAACCTCTGGTTTTGTGCCATGAACCTCAAGTTTGGTTTGGACCATTGTCCTTTTTTTTTTTGTCTTTATAAGCACTTGTGAAAACCAAGCCAAGTTTGGAGATCTGAAAGAAATATAAGTCCCTTTAAAGGGTAAAGCAAAAAAAAAAAACTCTTAAAAAAAAAAAAAAAAAAAGTGACTGGGAAAAGGCAAGGAGAAGGCTGGAAGGGGCAGGCAGTGGATAGAGGGGCAGGATGGAAGTGAGGTGGGAGATGGCTGCAGATGTGTGACCATGTTCAGGAGGAAAAGTGGGAAAGGGTTGGAAACAGGAAGGAGGAAGAAGCAATACGAAGGTAGAAAAGAGATCTGGGCAGGGTGAAGGGGTTCAAGGAGATGCTCAGACAGACAGGAGTGAAAGGGCCCACCATGGTAGCAACGTGTTCCCCTACAAACTCTGGTCCCATTGTCCTGAGTCTTTCCACTACTTTGCTTTTGGAAGATATCAATGAATACTACTGGCAGATCATGTCCCTCTAGCAGCAGATTTTGCCAAAGATAATATCCTTAAAAATTGTTTTCTGTAGTTCAGAAGGGTAGCTCTGTTCATCGACGGGCCTTTTAGAATCTCCCTCCTGATGATGGTACACGAAGGACCTGTGCAACTTTGCTATTTCTGTTTTTTTGGTTTGGGGTTCTCACTCTTACAGGCTTTAAAGTTTTCAAAAGATAACCAGTTGCAAAATCCAGTGTTCAGAACATTATAAATTTAAATGTGCCAACTGAACTTCATCTGCTTCCTGTGTACGTAAACATCCATAAGGGCAATGTCATGGACTGCTTTTATGTTACTGTGTCTGTGTACTGACTTAGCAGAAATAGACGGGTTGTGTCTTCCCACAGTTTATACATGCCACGCTCCTCGCTGTGGATGCATTAATAAGTAGTAAATGCAGTACCTTTTACTACAGATTTTTCTATGATTTAACACAGGTAATACCACTAGATTACGTTATCCACTGCCATTGTTTTGTTTTTTTTCAAGTACAGCCTGTTATTTCTACCTACTGTAAAGTTTATTCCACAAAAGTAAACACTTTTTGTAGTACAAAGTTAGAAATTTAAGAACCATTCTGTATGTTTAAAGGTCAGATTATATGGTCTGTTTGTATAAATTATGCTATGTAAGAGACTCTTAATTAAAACCAGTAGTATGCCCTTTTTATTTCATGTGAAGCGATTATCCTTTCTACATTTTAGTAGAGAGGGTTATTCTGGATTTGAGTTGTATTGAGGCAGGGAGTTTCTACTTTAGCTGTAATTTTTTTGTTGTTAGGCACAAAAATCTTTCGCGGCTGTATGTATTCCAAGCTGTCCACCTCCACCTTCCTGCCCCCTAAAATGCTGAATCTCTCCCCCTGTTTGCTTAATTCAGCGGGAAGAAATATTAGTGGTTCTTGGAAATGAGAAACAGGTTGGCAATGGCTAGCCTGGAAGAGAAGCAGGCAGAGGAAAGGCTTACCTTGCTGGAGATGGTGCATGTATTTAAGAACTAGAGTAAATAGTAATTCTTGCCAGGATGGAGAGTTAAAACACAGGTTACAAGATATGCTGTGGTATTTGAAATTGAGAAGGAGGTTGCTTGAAGACAAAGTAGCTTGGGTTTTAACTATGGGGAGTCCCATAAACATTCTTCTACTTAAATGTCCAGAAAAGTCATATTTCTGGTGACTCTCTAGTGACATGCTTAGGTTTTTCCACTGTAGAAGCACATGCTCTTCTAAGATTAGTCAACAGTGGATTTAACATCTTGTATGTTTTTAACTTGGAGCAAGTTTGGGGAAGGGAATGATGTACATGTGTATTCCAACTTCTATTTGTGAAGCCCAGTGTAAGCAGGATGAGGAAGTCCATTTTGACATATCCTGAGTCCCTGCACCTTTTGGAAGCTGTTAATTCCTTGTCTTCCATGCTAAGAATGGCGCTGGTCCTTCAGCTCTGTACTGTCATCAGGGCTGAGCTTTGATCTAGTTGCTTTTAGCCCACAAATTTGGATACAGCGGAAACACATGCATAAAACTTCTCATTATTTTATCTCTTTTTAAGGTTTAATTTTGCCTTGGACTAACCTGCTGGAAACTTTCCGGCATCTAAAATATCTCTGGACTGTTGAAGTGTGTAAGTTGCAATCTGCTACCGTTTTGTAGTGGCTTTGCAAATTTTATTCAATATTGAATATATTCTGTCTATTTTGTTTTCCCTGTTTCCTTTTGGTGGTAAGAGTATTTGTATGTTGGATGCTCAGTGAGATATGAATCTCAGTAGTCTCAGTAGTTTGGCTTTTGTGTAGATGAGGTCTCGTGGCATTCAAATAGCTTAGAAAGATAAAAGTCCCTTGCTTGAAAAAAAATGATGTTGTGTGTTTATATATACAGCCCAATGACAGAGGTGCATATATTACATCCATGCAATCACTCTCACCTCTGTATTTCTCCACACAGCTATTCTTTTACAGGTTTATGGGAAATTGGAGATAAGTCTTTACTATATCATTTGTCTGGTGAAATAATTTTAAATATTGCCCTTGATTGGATCATAGCAATTAATATTCTCTGGTAGATTAGTTACACTGTGCATTCAGTGCCAATTCCTATTCTCTGTGAACCATAGCTATGCTAGGTGCAGTTAACTGCTCTAACCATATAGCCCCATAAAATCTCAATAAAATCTGAAAACTGTGGAGTATGGATAATCTTGCTATAAATTGTAATAAAAATTACCCCTGTAGACTCTATATTCTAACCATTAAGTTCGTGGATGCTGCTGCTTTGTACATAAAGTTTTATGAAATAAATCGACCAATTCTGCTACCCCTACCAGACACCAGGCTGTTTTGATTGAAAATCTGATAGGTGTGCTCAGAGCTTTTTCCAACGCATAAAGCACTTATAATGAATTTTAAATAGGAAGAAAAATGCCATATATGTGCTTCATATAGTATGGACCAGCTTAGGAGGAGAAAATGATGAATGCCATCGTACCCACAATGAGTGCATTTTTTGGGTCCATAAAGCCAGGATTTGGGTTCCTAAAACATGTTAGGTAAACCTGAGTGTAACAGTCTCTGAGACCTTCATTTCAAATAGCTCGTGTACGTCTGCATCAGGAAGTGTTGCTTCCACTGTTCAAAATGCATAGCAGCGTCTGTGATGTTTTTCTTTGGCATTGTCCTGCTGGGGGACTTGGTGTTGACCTCCTGCTAACACTCTGTAAACCTGCCAAGCAGGGAGATGTTCAGTTGTGTCAGACATCAAGCGCAGGGCTGGGCTTGCACAGTTGTAAAACCTATTTTCCAAGAGTAGCTGAGAAGGATGGAGATGAGTCACTCCCTCTTCTTGGTGTTTGATCCACCCAGATGCATTTTTTTAATCAGAGGTATTTGAAACAGTGGCAGTTAAAGAAAGAGCAAAAGAAGAAGTCGCTGTTGGCCAGCAATTTTCTTCTTGCAATATTTTAGATACCGAACTGTGCCGTATGGCCAGTGTAGAGAACAAGGTTATGGTTTAAACAGTGCAATATTTGTAACTGTTGGCAGATTATCGGTTTTAATGATGTGTCCCCCTGAGGATTACTCCTCTTCCAGATTTGCTCTCTGGGGCCCTGAGACCAGAAATAATTTTCTGTAGCATTGCTGCTGGGGACCAAGATACCTCTTTGTCATTACTTGAAGAGTGGCAGGTGAGGAGAGAGTGGGAGTGAGTGAGGCCATGCAGTGCTATTGCCATTGACCCATCTTCAGGTGCCTACTGAGATCCCCCAGCCAATTT
The DNA here is from genome assembly GCF_000699245.1 of Pterocles gutturalis. NCBI lineage: Eukaryota > Metazoa > Chordata > Aves > Pterocliformes > Pteroclidae > Pterocles > Pterocles gutturalis. The sequence continues at coordinate 270,304 of NW_010097780.1, read as the reverse complement.
TTGTTCCTTTCCCAGAAAACCAAGGCATGACAGAGTCACATGGCAAGGGCTCCTCTCCTCCCCTTCCAAAAGAGGAGCAGGGGTCACTTCCACACCCTCGGCTCTGCAGTGGCTCCCGGGGGGACACATCGGAGCCACTTCCCCATCCAAGGCCCATGCCCCAGCACCTGGCGAAAGGATGGAGGGGGCTCACACCACTGGATTCCCTGTGCAGTCCACAGAGGTGATGGGTTCAGCGCCCTTGGCAACAGCTGTATGGGAGGGTTGGAGTGGTTGTATTTGCCGTGCAGGTACCTGAAGACAGGAGGTGAGAGGCTCTTCCCTCCTCTCCCAGTGTCTTCCCTCCTCTCCCAGTGTCACCCAGCTCCTGATGTCCAGGGCTCTGCAAGAGGATGGGGGCTGATGGAAACATACAATTAGGTGCCATTGGGTTGTGGGGTCATTGCAAGTAGCAGGTTATTATTATTAGGTTCAAACTACTTCTTTTGCAGTGTTTCTGACACTGACAGATAATAGCATATTGTGCTAAAGCATGAGTAGCATGTAATTTTCTTAACCGTATTTTCCAGTACCATCCTTCTGGGAGTTTGGCAGCAAATGTCACTTGGTCATTTGAGTCCTTCGTGCTCTGCAGACACATGCGTGTGTAACAGCAGTGCTAGTGAGATTCTTTTAAATGTTAATTTTGCAACATGGGTTGGTATTTGGTTTTCTATTCCTAATGGAGGTTAGTGCAAGGCAACCATTGCTTACACCTTGAGATAATCTTCTTTTAACTGCTGCATGCTAGCATGCACTGGCAGCAACTGGAGAGGAGTGTCTAGGAAAGGCATTTGGCAACAGCAAACAGGGCTCTTTCTGGCTTATTCGAGATACCTCACATTTCTGCACAATTTAAACTTCTGTTGCAATAAAAACCCGTGGGCTGTGTTTGAGAGAGCAAAGACATCACCCAGAATTAGCAAGGGCAGAGGGGCCTCCCCACCATCCAGGCTGATCCCTCACCTTGCACAGGCCTTGGTGTTGCTGTCCCTGCTGCAGGCCTGAGTAACCCTGCCTGTGGCTGCCAAGTCCAGTGGGTGGATGACAGAGCCGCTTGGAAATCCCGTCATGAGCAATCATTTTGGTTAGTGGGTTGAATATTAGGCACCCTTCAGAGAAATCAGGGTGGGGAGTTTAATATGTGAAACGAAGCTGGAAATGCTTTCAAAAAGCAGAAAGAGATTTTTAATTATTTTAAGAGAACAACTAAGTATACTTCAGTATTGGTTATGTTGTGGTGTATCAGCAGGCCTACATGTGTGTATGTTACAAAGTTATTAGCAGAGAAGTTAATGCAGAAAACTGAGGTTTAAAGATAAAATGAGCCAGAGGCTTCAGTATTTCAGGATGCTGAAATTTTCTCTCCCTGTTTTCACACCACCATAATGAGTCATTTCAGCATTAGTTAATACTACATGGCTTAGCTACAAAGAGAGGCAGAACTCCTTACGGTTACTTCGTTTTCTGCTGCTCTTGAATATTTCATTCATCTTTAAGTCAAAGGGCTCAGATTTGCTTTTAAATCAAAGAGAGTGTGTAGACGTGAAATTACTTCTAGTGGATCTTTGTGAGCCCACTGAGGGGATGAATTTTCATCCCTTTCATTCACAAGAAATTTTACAGGATTAAAAAAATCAGGTTGTGGTAAGTGGTGATAGCAGGATGTTAGTGTGTGACCCTTTTCACCCCCGTGGGGGCCTGGATTCAGGCTACCTACAGACATCCAGCTGCAGGATTCTTGATGGCGCTTGGCCTTGCCTGACCGGGCCAGAGCACTTGAGCTGCATATCCCTAAATAATATCTGGGAAGAAGCAATGTGATCAGGGTGTATTTGGGTAGAGCTCGAATATGACAGACAGGGGATAGCATTTACCCTGTAACACCAGCATGTGTGTAAGAAGTGGGAGGAGGCATGCTGGGCTCTCTTCAGCCTGGAGAGATTTAAATCCACAGTCCCCCTTTGCAAGAGATGCCTCAATGCAGATGGGAGCATAGGTTTACAGAGCAGAGAAGAGAAAAATACCCTGATGGGATGGCCCCATGCTCAGGTTATTCCCCTGGGAAGATGGAGGCTGGATCTTGTCCCACTGGGTTTGTCTGCCCTTAGCAGCCAGCAGGCTGGATCCTTCCCAGAGATTTTGCTTCCATGATGCAAATGATTGTCATGTCAAAAATGATGCAGACGTGTGCCTGAAAGCATGAATTCAATCAGTGCTCATTAGAAAGTTGCTGTGCAAGTTCAGATCTGTTGCAGCATTGGAGAAGGGGCAATTTTGTCCTGAGAAACAGGATCAGGTATTGTGTGGTCCCCACAGCCAGCATAAATTTTAAAGCCAAAAAACTGTTTAGTTTGATAGAAATAGAAGCAAGCTTGTATCTGATCCAGATCAGATTTTTTCCTACTGGCAGCTGACAGTTGACAGATACAATATTAATGATGGTAGACCAAGTTTTGGAGTATTTACAAACTGGTATGTGTCTTACATGAGACCCATTTGCACATCTGACCTTAAAACAAGTGCAGAGAGCAAATTTGCTCGTACTGCCCAAAGGGAAACTCCTTTATAAGTACAGTTTGGCAAAGGGGGCATTGAGAAATGATTGTATATATGTACATGCGTCAAGAGCAATTCTCTGTACTTTCTTTAGCAAAAAGGCTCATTGTTTCTTGAAGCTAACAAGGATGGAAAGCGATGTGGCCGCTTGCAGCCTTCTGCACTTGGAAACGTACTTAACTCCCCTGGCTTGCCAGTCTTTTCAACATGGAGTGCTAACAGCTTGCTTCTGTAGCTCCTGTGCAGTCTTTCAATGACACCTTTGTCCCATGAAAGCAGTCTCTGACTTGTTTCTTTTTTTCCTTGCCTCTCCTTAGCCTCTCACACTCTGCAGAACTACTAGGTAGCTCTGTCAGACAGATCTTGCCTTTCAAGAGGAGTAGCAAGGGCAAGAAAACCAGCTCATTCTTAGGGCCTGAGCTTTAGTAATGAAATGTGTCTGCCACTGATAGGGAGAACTTGAGTCAGTGACTCAGCCGGGTCTCTTCTGGACCAGTGCTCCTAAGTTCAGGGAAAAGCTTGGTCATCAGAGCAAGGTACAAGAGCATGAAGTGAGGTTAAAATGCACTGGCATGTTTTGTGGGCTCTCCTCCACCTTACTTGCCAATTGCACTCAGTTACTCACTTGTCCTCTACCTTTTTTATCTCATTTGCTACATTATCTCATGCCAGTATCTCTTCATTCTTTCCAGTTTGATGTTTGTTAGGCAATAATTACTCTTAATTCAGTGTTTATGAACTGTGGCTGGTAGTTATAAACCTTGCTGCCAGCAGTTTGGCAATTGTTCATAGATGTCCAAAGAGAAAGTCAAAGCTGTTGACATAAGTAGGAGTCATGAACTCTGAATGTATAAAAATCCTGTACTGCAGTTTGCACACTGTGGTGAGTGGTGAGGAGGAGATATCTGTTAGGCTTTTGGCCAGCTGGTTATTCACATGGCTCATTTGGGGGAGGAGAATAGCTTTAAAGGCTGTTTTTCCCTGCAGCAGCTGCTGCCATGCTGATGAGAAAACAGGGCAGTTCACACCAGCTGGCAGCAGCAAAGTTCAGCCTCCTGGTCAGTCACTTCAGCTCCCCAGCGCCTTGGCCACCCAAGCCTGCAAGCTGGGAGGAGGTCACAAATGGAGAGGGGAACAGGAAAGGATGTATATGTGGGCTGACATTAAATATAAGGGAATAATCCCAAGATAATTTTCTAATTTAATTATCATCTTTAGTTAGGTTCACTGCAAAAATATAACAAAAAAATGTCCTTGAATTGCCCGTCTTTGAATTTGCCCACTGATGATAAGTTTCCGTTCGCCGCCTTTTGTTCTCACCATGCTCAAGTGTCCCAGCACCTCATGATGTGCTCAGACATTAGCATCTAGTGAGGCAAAAGCACAACCCATTTGGCAACTTCGTGGCTATATTAAGAGAGTAGGGTTTAGGTTTACCTTGCTGAACACAAATAAAAAGAAAGTAATTGAGAGTTCTCATCCTAGCACATTCCTCTGGTAATCTAAAAACAATACCAAATATCATAGGAGTCTCAACAGTATCTTAAGAGCTATCAGTCTGCAAATAATAATGAAACAGCGTGTCTTATAAGGAACAGAAGTATGTAAGATTTTTCATATATGTCTATGATGTCTCTTTTTGTGTAGGTGTATTCACGCTTAAGTGATCAAAATTTGCGTATAATAACTGTATTGCAGATTATGTAACAACTTTTGTGACATCAAGTTAGGCTTAGATTTAAACATTTAATTTTCTGAGCTAGCTACTTTTGCTTTAGCGCAAGTCAGATTAAGCCACAGTTAATACTAAGTGTCTCATACATTGATTTTGTTATTATTTTAATTTTATTTATGGACATTATATTTCACAAAAGCATCACATATAGCAGCATTTAAATATCGGGCAGATACAAACATATAACTACTTGTAACAAGATTCACTTAAGAAAAACTGAAAAAGTAATGAAATAATAATAATTTCATACTTAAAGTTGCTTTTAAGAAGAAACATTAGGGAACAAGACATCCTCAGAAACAGCACTTCTTTCCAAATAGTTTTCTGGGGCTAAGTCAACTGACTGGATGGTTCAGTTTCTCTTAAATCAAATACTAGATTATCCCTAATGCTTAGGTACGGATTGAATACCATCATGTGTAAGTCATGATTTTAGGAAGCACAGTCAGAATGGTGCTCATTCTACCTAAAACAATTAAATGTTTAGAACAATTTCTAAGTTGCTGTATATTTGTCTCATGCAGGTCATTGTTCATTGTCAACAGTCTGTGCTTTGACAAGCAGAAGGTTTTTTCTTTCCCATACATGAAGAAATAACAAGCAGTACAAATGTAGCCAGTATTACTGAGGCACCTAAACTGTGCTAGAAGAAAGCTAATAGAAGTCGTCCTGTGCATCTGTAAATGCATTGTGCTTCCAGAAGGGGTTGTTGCATCAGCTTACTGAACGTATTTAATAGTATTTTCTTTATGAAGTTCTTTAACATTAAAAAATGCATCTGAAGGGTTATGATCACTCACTGTTCTTTTACTCAGAGGTGGTTCACTGCCAGGACATAAATTAAAATTTAAGACCAACTTTCCCTTGAGTCGTCGCTCATTTGGGGAGTGCTTTCTTTTTGAGAGCCCAGCTATCCATCAGTGTTACTTTTATGGCACACAGCTCCTGGAGTATCTATAGTCCTCCCATTTTTCAGTGTAACTCAGTTCCTTTTCTAGAGTCAGCGAACACAGTAACATAAGAAACATGGCACAATGAGAAATTTAGGTGTGACTTTTGGAGCTGCTGTCTAGCCATAGGCCTGCTGAATGGTTCACGATCTCTAAAGGCAGCTTGTGATACTTGTTGTCCAGGGCTGTGGTTAGCCAGAGCTGAGTAGGAATGACAACTGCCTTTCCTGAAAAGCAGGTCACAAGACCCAGACAGTGTCCTTTCTCTCTGACACTGTGTTAGAGAAGAGCACAAGGTAACAAACTGCAACATTTAACTCTTTAAATAAATAGTCTTGGAATACCTTATTTCACCTGGACAAACAAAGTAAACACATTTTTAAACAAATCTCTTTGCCTGTCTTTCCGTTTCCTACTCCTCCCTTGCAGGGTCAGGCATCTTTCCAATTTTACTGTCTACTCCAGCTGCTTTTGGTGTCTCTCAGCACTTACTAATCCTTCGTGGTATTTAATCAGTGAGGAGGAATGTCTGCTTCTTTACATCACCTCTGAAGTTTGTCTCTGTGTCTGTCCCCTGACACAAGCACCCCCCCAGTTCCTCTCGGTACTATCCCGGGTTATACTTGTGCCCCATAGTCCCCCTTACACCTGTCTCTTGGTTTCCTCCCCTGGCCATATCTGAGTTGTGCTTACTTCTCTTTGGAGGGCAGCAGCCAGGATAAGAGGGAAGGCAGGTAGCCTACCATTCTGCACTCCTTTCCTTTCCTGTCTCTTTTTGGCACAAAACATATAAATCTGATGAGTTGATCTTGGCTGTCTGCCAGGCACCCACCCACCCGCTCTCACACTCTCTCCTCAATGGGACAGGGGGAAAATAAGGTGGAAGAGCTCATGTCTTGAGATGGACAGGGAGATCACTCACCAATTACTGTCATAGGCAAAACAGAGTTGACTTGGGGAAAATTAATTTAATTTATTGCCCATTAAAAGTAGATGAGGATGGTAAGTACCAACCCCCTGCCCTCTTTTTCCTGGGCTCAACTTCACTCCTTCATTCAGGGGGATGGGGAATGGGAACTGTGGTCAGCCCATAACATCTTCTCTCTGCTGTTTCTTCCTCCTCATACTCTTCCTCTGCTCCATCGTGGTTTCTCCAGGTGAAGGGGAGTCTCTGCTCCACCATGGAGCAGCACGTCCTCCCCTCCTTCCCCTCTCACCTTGGTGTCTGCAGGACTGTTTTTCACACTTTTTTCAGAGGCTGACATTGGTGGTGATATGAGTGAGAAATCAGTACAGCTGAGGGTTTTTTGATACGTAACTTTTAGTTGACAGGAGTGATGTAGGTCCCAACCTGGTATTTCATGATGGACAATCGAAATCAAAGATTGCTTCTGAAATTTTGCTTTAAAATTGACTCTCGAGTCTTCTGTGTTGTGCAAAGCGGACATAACCCTTTCCCTTTGCTTTCTGAAGACATCCAGAATAATTAACTTGAGGGTAAACTGACTCTTTGACAAATGTTACATGTGCAGTTTAATTTCAGGTCTGCCAAAAGTGTTCATGTAGCCCGTGTGCATTGGCATGCCTGCACACCGCTGGAAGTGCTTGCGCCTAGCTGTAGCACCACTAGACGCCTTTGCGAATCCATCACCTGATTCGGGAAGCACATCACAAGCAGTTCCATCCGGCTCGAGCAAGCAGATGTGTTATGCACCCTGATGTTGTTCTGGGATGAGATTAATTTCAGCACGCTCATATTAATCCATTATATGTCTCTTTCCAGCACAAATGGACCCCCGAGGCCTATCTCCCAGACAAATTAAAAGTGACAGTGATGATGACGACCTGCCAAATGTGACCTTAGATAGCGTTAATGAAACTGGATCTACAGCGCTCTCCATAGCCAGAGCAGTACAAGAGTAAGTATCACATTCCCAGAGCAAGATGAGTGTTGGTGAGGTGCTCCTGGGCTGATGGAGGCACCGGCCCTCAGCGGCACCACAGGGGTGTCTCCCCAGCTGCGGGCCGGCATACCTGCCGGCATCTCTTCTATGTAGCTTCATTTCTTTTAGGAAGAGATGGCTGTATCTCTCGTCTCTCTCTGATTCTCTTTTCCTTTCTTTCTCTCTGCTCTCATTATTAGGTAACGTTTCAGACTGAAATTGTTTCTTTGCATTTATTTACTTGCAAAGCTTGCAGCGTTTTTATATCCTCTCCAAAGGGAGACCATGTTAGGCTTTCACTCAGAAAACGTGGAATTTTTCTCTTGACTGAAAGCAACATCAAGAAGTTTCTTCTAGTTGCTGTCAGATAGGAACTACCTACATTCCTCCTGAAGGACAGTGTCATTGAAAGGAAATTAGCCAGAGGCTTTGACCAGTTTTTCCATTGCTCTTGCTTTTCTGTGTACTTTTAGTCTCTGAACGGGGAAATAATTTCTTAATTTCATGTCTGTATTGCCTGTTTAAAAAAAAAAAGTTTATCATGAATGTCAGCAATTCCGTAGATGCATGAGCTTGCTCAGTCACTGTAGCAGCTGGAAGGGAACCAACTGTGAGGTAAATAAGTATTAATATCCCCATTTTATAGGTGAGGAAAATGAGGTTATGCGTAAAGGTCACCCTTGTAGGTCTGATGATGAGCTGGAAATAGAACTAGAGCCTCTGGACAACAAAGCCTGTGCTAGATCCACAAAATGCATTACTTTATCTGAGAGGTTCAAAATATGGGCATTCTGGACATTGTTAAATAGGAAGGGATATCATAAAAGCCATTAGGCATTGTTATTATATATTTTTTTGTAGATGCATTTTAAATGTCTTTAACACAAAATCTGAATGTACTTAATATTTTGCTTTGTTTTCCTGGGCATCAGTAGCCAAAAGCACTGACATTTCCAAAGCGATCTTCTGTTTGCTGAGAGGAAACTCAACTGTGTTTGAGGGGGAAGTACTTTTTTTTGTGTTTTCACCAAGCATCTACTAGTTCCTCTTCTATTCAAGTGCAGTAACTGTGATCTTCAAATGTGTATTCCCCTTAAGCAGAGATGGAGATCTCTACCGGCAAGGCAAGGGCTTGGCTCTCACTGTAATTAGCATGCTCCCATTCTGACAGTGATAAAGGAAGGAGAGGTTCCTTCAGCAGTGACACTGTTGCTTGCTTGACGTGCCTCACACATGTTTTGAGTTCGCTAGTTACAACAGCAGGCCCTGAAGTGCTAAGTATTTTTTTCTCAGTTTATGGCACACAATAAGCCAGAAAAATAAAACAACCTGTCATGATTTTGCACTAAATAGTTCCATCTAGTTTATGAAAAGAGGAAGCATGAGGTGCTAGCAAATACTTCTACTATATGACTGACAGGCAGTTACTGTTCTCTTTGATTGATATTGCTTGAACACTTAGAAGATTGGTTAAACCATGAAAAGCTTTTTTGCTTTTTGACAATGCATTCCACAGTTCATGAAGGTAAATGTGTTGAATATTATTTGTCTGGCTCTGGAGCTTAAGAATTAAATTAAGAAATTTAATAATATGACATCAACTCATCCTTGTTACAGGTTTATTTAAACAGTAATCTGTTAGTTTATTTCAAAAGCCCCATTAGGAAAATCTAATTTGACTGTGATCTGCAGTTTTTCTTCTTTACTTTGTTCTCAGTCACAGACACCATACATACAGCTGCTGAGCTGAAAAGAGACATCAGTACGTTGTACTGACTCCACTCAATCCATTTCTTTCTTGGTCTATAATATAGTGCCTTACAGTTGGGCTCTCTTCTTAATTTAGGCATCTAACATGTACCTTCATATTAGATGTTTAGCAAAGCAGTCCACCGAAAATAAAAGCCCGCATTCTACATACCCTTGTTGCAGAGAGGAAAGTGCCTTTGAAGCCTTCCAAAGGGAGATCCTGTGTGCTCAGTTTCAGTGTCTAAACTTAGCAGACTGGAATTTCCTCTGAGGACGTGGAAAGGAACCTACTGTTCTGCTGAATAACTGGGCAGCATAGGGGTGTGCATAGAAAGACTGCTCCAGTAGGCAGTAAGTGTAGGTCTAAGCCAAGTGCCTAAGTGAGGTAGGCTGGACCTCAGAGTCTAGAAGACTGTCCCACAGAGTGTGTTCTTTCTTCACTGAGTTGGTAAGCTCTTTCTTGTGAATAGTTATACAGTTAAAAGTAAATAACTTATTGGAGAGAGAGAGTCTTCTCTTCTTGTGGAATACTGGCTGGGAAGTACAGAATGGCATCTCCAAAGGTACGGCAGCATCCTTTTCTTCAATACCTGATTGCTGTTGTGCAATCTTGCCTTCGTTAAACAAAACACCAAGCCTAGTTTGTAAATGCTGGTGGCAGGTGCAAGACAACAGTTGACCTTTTCCAGGCTGTTTTTCAGGCATGTTTTAAATTACCTTGCACAGGGGTTATGCACATATATGTATGTACATGTATTTCCCTATTGCCACCTATTCTCCAGGAGCAGAAAGGGATTTCAAATACCCTGTGGTGGTATTTGCTTTGGGTCAGTCCTGTGCAGCCCCTCACACAATGTGTGGGTCTGTGGGGGATTGCCTTGGTGAGGCTCCTTACTTTCCCTGTGCGCTGTCTGTGGGGTTCAGGATTCATCTTTCCTAGTTAGACATCTGCAACATAGGTATCTGCATCTGAGCTAGTTGTCTCATCTCCCTGCATACAGACTGGATTGCAGTTGGCATGTCCGGGCGGTAATTCTTTTGACCTATTCTAGCTGTCTGATTTAGGGAGAGAGAGTGAGTCAAGCCCATGTTCCTCTCCATTGACTGCAGGCAGTGCAGACAGCTGCCTGGGACACATGTGTCAGCACTGCAGATCTCAGGTGTGAGGGGAGGGTACGGCAATCTGCGGCGCCTGACTGGGGAGTCAGCGTGCCAGAAGCTGGGAGTGACAGGACGATACTGAATGCTCCAGCATCTTCCCTTGGATCTAAATCTGCCAGGTGGGGTTCACCCTGCCAAGGTTTTAACCACGAGCTGAAGGAAATCAACTGGTCAGTGTTCAGGGAGGAACTGCTGTTTTAGTACAGACTTTTTTAACTTGTTGTCTTGGAAATTACCCTTATGTGGCTGGGTCCCAGGACAGTTTGGAATGCCTATAAGAAAGCTTTGCTTTTCATGTCCTCTAAAACTGGAAGACATCCACCTGTGTTGCTCCTTCGTTTCAGGTCCTCTATAGTCTTACAAGAAAAAAATTCTTACCAGTAAAAATTGTGACAGTCAGACATTAAGAGCCACATGTTTGGCATTAGTCCTTAATTACTCAAACAGAAAGTAATTTGCTTGCATATTTGTAAAATAACTAAGTATGACTATTTTTTCTCAGGGAAATTGCCTTCTTGCTGATAGCTTTGTATTGGCTGAGCTTCCAGACTTCTCAATAGTTCTTTTGGAATGACTTCATAGTACTTCCTCAGTTCAGCAAACCAAATCAATTATGTAAAGTTATAGATAAACAAAGTCATTATTTCAAGCAGGGTACTTTGGTGAATTTTTTTTATGTGACAGTGCTGCTTTATGGCAGTCGCTATGCCTTACTATAATATGGACTAAGAATAATTTATTAATCTCAGATAATATGCTCTGGCTGATAATAAATATTGCAGCAATATGTAGATTTCAGTGGGCTTTGCATTGTAAGCAGCATTTCATCCTCTTTGTGGCATGTTTTACAAACACATTTTGACATGTAGCTCTCTAACAAAGACCAGATTTGCCTCTATACACCTGACACCGCTGATGCTTATTAGACAGCGAGAATAGCATCATATATTCAGGGTCAAATCTCAGATACGCTCTGGAAATCTTTATGAATCCAAGGGAAGAGAAGGCATTAGTCAAGCTCTAAAAGACCAGTAGAACTTTTTAAGGGCCCCTCTCAGAGGCAGCGTCCTGTTCCCTCAGCCTGGCAGCCCTTCCATCCGTAGGCAGCTCTCATGCAGCGGGGCTCAGGAGACATCTCTGTGGCACATAGTAATGCAAACCCTGAGCAGGGCGTTCATCTTTTACTGCGCAAATGTGCATGGAAAGAATACATTATTTTACAGTATGCAGCTCTCTCTCTCTCTGAACACACTGAACACGCACAACATAAGATCTACTTCCAGAGACTGAGCGCAGAAGCAGGAGAGGCAGAGGGTGACTTCTAGCATGAACTTTTGGTCAGTGTACCAGTGAAAATCCAAAGATCCAGAAGTTCCTCCTTTTCTCTCTAGACTTTTTTCTCCTTGGGGGTTGTAGGCAGAGGGAACCTATTTAACAAAACAATTTTTTCGTTCAAATAATGTCAAGGAGAAGATGGACTGTGAATATAAACTGATGATGCTTAAGGTGGCTTCTTAGTTTTGGGGGTAATGGAGAGACAGAAAATTCAGAGAGGAGATCCTGAATACTTGTAGTTATAGCTGCAGTTAATTCATAACAATGTGATTTGTCATCTGGATGTGACCGTGGTGACCTTTAGCGTGAACTCTTCTTTGGGCTGAGCTGGGTGCCACTGAATGCTTTTATGAAAGTGAGATTAGGGGCTTTGACCCTACCCCCTGTTCTCTTTGTCTGTGTTATGTGATTGATACATCAATGCTCATGTGATCATCTTGCTTTATTTTTCAATTCTGCTGGGTTTTATTCTATCAGTACAGTGGAAGAGAGTTTTTAATATTGCACTATTGAAAAAGAAATTCCACAGCAGACAGACGGCATAGCCACAGTACCAATGTACTCTTAAATTGGTATGTATTTTTGAAATCTGAATATTTTTCCTTAGATATCTTTTTTTCTCCCTCCTCTCCTTCAACGTAAATCAACCTCTGTGGTTGACTTTTATCTCTTTTGAGGTTTATGACTGTGTTCCCATTAGACATTCATTTTCTACACTGTTTTCCTCCTTCAGCTACAATCATTACTACCATTGTGATATTCATTATAGGGAACTTTCACCTCAGTTTTTTCTTCTAGGTACAGACAAAATACTTTGTCCTGAGTCTCCAAGAAACATAAACTAGGGTGTTTTGGCAGTACTTGTGTGAACTTTGCTTCTCTCTCCTCTGGTACATCTGCCTTGTGTGAACAAATGCTCATTTTACAACTGGCACACAATTGGATGGTGATTTTACAGATGGAGAAGTGACTAGTGCTGGTCCAGAATTTCTCACTGCAACATTTTTTTCACTGGAAAATGCTGATTTGTCTAAAGCAAAATTGTGGTAATGCATCAGTTTCAATTTTACTTTTCTTATGAAGATTTCCCAAGTCTAGGATGAGGTTTTCCATTGCAGTAAGGCTTTAGAGCAGAAGATTGCTGCAATGCTCCTGGGGGGAAATTGGACCCCTCCTTCAGAAGGCTGTTAGGCTGTGTGGCTTCTCCTCAGCCTCCTCAAGAGTCTCTCTACAAACTGAAGTGACTTATTAAACGTTAATAGAGGGAGAGGTGTGTATGCAGGTATGTAAATGAAAGACACTGATGAAGTGGAGCGCTGTAAGACAGGCAACCGTATGTGTTGTGGTTGATGCCCCTGCTGTGTCGTTATTTCAGGGATGTTTCTGTTCTAGTTTTGTTTCATTTTTGGTCAGCAGTCTCAGATATGTATCCTGTGGCAGAAAGAAAAGGTTTCTGCAGTGAAAAGTGTTGCTGGGTCATAAGTTGGTTGATGACCCCAGGGTGCTATTAGAATGGCAGAGGTGTGCTGTGTCTCATCTAGCTTAGGGAACCTCTGGGCAGTACTGGATTGTCCAGTCTGGGCATATCCTTGCAGCAAGGTTCATCTCTCACAATTTAATCTATCTAAGAGTTAGGCTCAAGTATTTTGGATTTCCTCAGTGGAGAGATGTGCATGCTTTTAGGTTTAATCATCTTATCAGTTGTTATCATCTACCTTTTGGAGGTGCCTGCCTTCCCCAGTGGTTATAAAGGAGCCTGCACAAACAGCTTAGGGAGAGTGAAAAAAATTAATGTTGACAAAGATCCTCCTCTATGTGATTTTCTAAGGCTATGCTAGGAGTCTGTGACTCAAGAAGAAACTGAACCAGTACATCTAAACTTTGGGCCTATGCAACTACTATAGGTGTGATTTCTCCTACCTACATGCGGTTCAGATAACTCACTAAAGAAGTACTGACTTCTTCTACAGTGTGTTTATGTGACACGTTACAAACTTTCATTTAGTAGAATCTGAATTCTCATAGTCCTCTGTTTATAAAAATGAATGTGCCTAAAGTTGTACGAAGGACTTCTACTGCAAGAGCTTGAAAGCCCTATGTACCCTTGGGAATTGCTCTTTAGGCGCTAACTATGAGACTTTGGTTTCAGTAGTGCAAATGGACCTACAATTTTCTAAAAAGTTTCCTTTTGTTGTTCTTTTTCTTTTTTAATATGCAACATTTTTTAAAGAAGTGTAATAACTTGACAGATTGTGTAATAAAATCAAAGGATGGTATTCTCTGCATGCACAGAGATTTTGGGATTTTTGGTGTGGAAAGTTACTGGTATATGTCCCAGAGCCTTTTGCCAGGATAACAGATTTCCCATCGGCCAGCGATCATTAGGAACAAGGGCCAGGTGGATGGCAACTGTAAATCAAAAGCAGCTTTTACAAAGAAATTGACATCACTGCCTGCTTTGAAAGGACCATACTGCTTAAATGGCAGTGTACTAGGAGATATTATCAACAATTGTCAAATGGTTCCCTGAAGAAAGCTAGTTTGAAAATAGAAGTGCTTTTACTTTGGTCTACACAAAATGGTTTTCCTATCTCCTGTGTACATAGTAAGTTACTATCACTGTTGAACAGGTGAATCTAGAGCAAGGCAGCATTGCCATTAGGGTGTCTGTTCTCTTCTTTTGAGTCACTTTGAAATGCTAGACATTGCTCTTCAGTATGTATTTTGCCATACCATTGCTATATTATTTGCCATTAATATTTTCCTTTTAAGAGAAATATTTAAGTGCATAATAAGCAGAAAGAATCAAGGAATCCTGATTCTGTTAATGACCAGAAGAATTTTACCATTAACTTAATTTGGTCTAACAATTAACTCTGAAACTGTAGAAGTCTGGATGCTAAAAAGAAAAAAAAAAGTAACTCAACATTTAGGCTAGTTTGTAGACCTATATGGTGCAGCAAGAGGTATATTTTAACATGTATGGGTTCGCAGATATCTTTCTGTATGTCTCCTTCATTACCATTGTCCATCACAAGCAAACTTTCAAACATGTTTCCCAGCTTCAGTTCAGTGTCTGTATTGAATTGTCTCAAATAATTGTCTTCTCAAAAATAAATTTGTTAATTAATTTAAGTTTTAATCTAAGAAGGGCCAATCATTTCAAGGTTGTTTTCAAACTTCGTCGTTGTTGGGATTTTACATTGCTAAACGTGTTTACACAAATGTGCTTCAGAATAAAATGCCCCAAAACAACAGAATATGATTGTAATTCATATAGCACTTTTTGTCTTTGGAATGCTTTGCAAACATTAACTAATTAAATTGTACAGGTCCCCTGTGTGTCCAAATACTATCATTATCCACAGGTTAGTGACTTGCTCAAGGCCATGCAGGAAAGCAAAGGTTGAGCCGGGATCAGGAACATCTGTCTTCCAGTCCCATGCTTAATCCACTACGTGTTGCTCCGGAGTGAAGCTTGAGTCATTAGTGGTTAGATATGCAAAATGCATTTTATTGATAGGGAGGCAGGCATTGTGTAATTGCTTGAAGAGCATGACACTGAAGAATGAATTATAAATAACATTATGCATTACTGCTCCCCAGTGATTCGTTATTCAGATTTTTCTGTTTTTTCTTTCTAAATTGGCACAGAAAGCAGAGGCAGAGCTCTGGGCATTAAGAAATTCAGAGCTGCAGCAAATACTCATCAGTGCAGATTAGGTAGCAGAACACTGCCAGAAAAAAAGCCCCAATAAAACTACCTCAGTGAACTGCTACCTTGACTTACTGATAAGAAAAAGAAAGAGCATTGTCCTCTGCTGTCACTTGAGCCAAAATTACTTCTTTTTTCATTATCTAGATCAGATAAGTTTTTATCTTTCCTTTTCCATAAGGTAGTTCCTGTGATTTTGTGACAGACAAACATGTAGCACAATCAAATCTTAGTATCAGTGCTTATACTGATTCATGGAAAAATGTTTCCTGAGTGTTTGGATCAATGCATGCAAAAACACAAAAGTTGTGTAGGTCACAGGTATGTAAACTGCATGCCAAGGAGGGCACTATTAAGAGGGGAGCACTGTTTAGCAAGGCATAATTGAGTGAGCATGTGAATACAGGGATCTCAAAAAAAACCCTTTTTTTTCCTGCCATTTTCCTTTTTCCTACACAATGGGAAAAGATTGTGCTAGGTTTTTCCCTTTTTTAGTTCAATCTTCTTTCACTAGTAGTGACTCCACAGCAACCTCATTTCTCATAGCAAGTTCTTTTTTTTAGGCTGGAGATAAAGAGGAGTGAAAGGAAGTTCTGTGATGACAGATAGGGAAGAGTGTTTTGTGCTGAGCCCATGTGCAAAGGGGTTGTCGTGCTCCATGTGTATGTGACTGAGGACATGAGCGTTACTATTTTGGACACATCAAGAAAAGGATAATCGGAGCTTAAAGCCACCACACGTTCGAAGTTACTGTAGCCAAAGTGAAAGGAGTTGAAAGCTGAAACAAGGAGTAAAGCAACACAATGGCTGAAATAATAACATCTAATCCTGAGGTGTGTCAGAAGCAGTGATGGTCACAGGTTTCAGGGTCAAGCCCAGCACCTTCATTGCTATAACCATGACGAATAAAAGACGTGTCAAGAATGAAGTTTGGGGTCATGTTTTTATTTATTTACCCTTCTGGAATATACTGAGTTGCCACAGGATACAGCACTGCAAGGAAATACAAAAACTGAAGCAGGCAGAAAATAAGGAAGAGACCAGGGTGGATCAGAGGGGGCAGCAATGGCCAAACCACTCGTGTGAGCATGTGTTGCTAAGCTCAGGCAGTGTGGAGCAGGCTGGCAGGTACTGAGGTCAGAGGCTGCCCTAAAAAGCACTCCCTAAGGCCTGTCTACAGTATCTGCCACTGGCGGAAATCCTCAGCATTACAAACAGAGCCTGAAAGATGAAATAACCTGAAAATGACCAGAAGCTACCAGCAGGCACGAAAAGAAATACTTGCATTTGCATTTATGTCCTCCTTAAAAGTCATCAGGGGTCTCAATCTTGTCAAAATATCTCCTTCATTTATGTGACTTAAAAATACGATGTTTAGCATAGGGCTGGGATACTGTGTGATAAATCAGGGGCACACAATGCTGTCAGATACACAGATAGCTTCACATAGATGTCACCCTGGTGTGTCTCTTCAGAACTGATGGCCGTTGTTATCTCTGTGATCAGTTGCTTATCAGAGCCAAAGAGTCAAACCATTTATAAATAAGTTCACAGGAAGAACTGGAATAATGACTGGAATCTATGTCATAAAAGCTTCAAAAGCAGAGTAATAGGATAATGTTACATAATAAATTCTTTGCTGAAAATTATTTACTCAGCTGAACAGGTTGTTTCCCTTTGCACTTAGTATTTCCACTTCCAAACTACTTGCTGTCTGTGTCACCACATCATTTCTGAGATTCTTAGCCACTACTAAGGCATAGTCAAAATAAAATGTGTTTTTCCTCTTGCTTGAGAGGAACTGCCACATACATGCAGTTCTGTAACAGGTACATCCTTGCCAATATACTGCACGGCACAGATGTAACCACTGTCCGCATACACTCGCAACATGTGTGAAATACTGCAGGTGCCCAGAACCATGACAAACCACAACAACGTGGGCACTTGAGACAAGATGCAGGTTGTCTGCTTGGGGGGAGGAGGGGGTGGGATCTGGTGGACGCATTCTATGGTTATAAAGTAGGTGATTAGCTCCAGCAGCATTTCAGAGCACCTACACAAGGCATGCACACTCCCACGGTATAGTCAACGCAGGGTTAAATGTTCTGAAGTTGAACAGGCAGTTCAACCAGCCTCCTAGAGCTGAGCTCCAGTTACCTGATAGGTACATGGCTATGAGTGATCTCTGCTGTCTTTGGACCTTGGGTTTCTGACCTGTAGATATTCGTAAAAATACATGTTGGAAAAAAAAAAAAAACAAAAACAACAACAAAACCAAAAAAACCCAACCCACAAGAAAACAAAACTCATCAGCTTATGTTCCCAGTTTTACACTGAGGAAAATAAGAGATCAACTACTTTGTTTTGAGCTTACCTATTTCTACATGTTTTAAAACTCAGGGTGTGCTGTCCTCTTGCTACCAGCCTTCAGTCTGGTTAAAAAGGTATGCCCATCAACAGAAGTGGTGCAGCCAGCTACATCTGGCATAAAAACCTACTGGTTAGAACACTGACTCAGGAAGCCAGATACTTCCATTTGCCAATTCTGGAATGCAAGGCTAGGATGCAAAAGATATCCAGGAGTGGTCCTACAACATCCTTTTCCTCTTCTTTTTCCTCCTACACCTGTATTTTAGATTGGGAAGTGACTATTACAGATCCCTTTTATGCTCAATCCTTGTTTTTGGGTGTGTTTATCCATATTCATAGCACAGATAAGGTTCAAGCCCCAGAGGCAAGGGTTGGGCATTTCTCCCCATGGTTTCTGGATCCAAGCAGAGGTTGGGTGGGAGACCACAGCCATTTGGCTTTCAGGCCAAACAGAGAGGAACATAGTAAGTTTTAGGTGTCTGTGAGGTCACTTGGAGGATGTCTGGGTGTCTTTTGCTGCAGTGCCTGGATACTGTAGGTTCTAACCCTAGTTTTAGTTGTCTGATGAATTTCCCGCTGACAAAAACTCAGGATGCAAATACTTACCATCCTCAACAACGGTATTTTGCCTGCCTTATTGCTTAGTTGTTAAAAAGATATCTTTATGAAAAAAAAAGTACAAAATTTAGAGTAGTGACTTCTGGATAATGTTAATGTTTACTTATTTGTGTCAACTTTAGGAATAAATATTTTTCCAATAAGCTGCAGAGAATATGATAAATTAATTTATTATAAATTAATTGACATGGGAGAGAACAGTCAACATTGGGTTTCCAGTTGCCATTTTTCCAGTGCATGTTGATTTCAGTTGAGGGCTAATGGAGCAGGGGAGATTTTGTCCCAGTGCCTTTTGGTTAGGTACTGACACAACTGTGAAGTCTGTACCTAGTGAAATAAAATCTGATACCATGGGACAGATACCTGAGATATGTTTCTGAAGAAGGAAGAGGCTCTACAGGGAGAGTGGAGAAAGAGGGTTGAAAAAAAAGTGTCGAGCTGTGATAGAGCTAGTAACTTAGACTGCTATGAAAATTCTTTACCTCATTTTGTCATCTTGATAGCAGATTTCTGTCATTGTCAGAAATTTATCATTTAGCAAATAGCAAAATCAAGCAAACAGTAAAGAAGACCAATATTTACTGTACACTTGAAGCAAGGAAATGTGAGAGGTTTGAAAAATGCTGTGCAAAATCTTGGGGAGAAAATAGTTTATTTGTAGGTTTCCAAGGACCAATGGAAAGTGCAATTATATAAATCAAGAGAAGTTGTTTTAAAATTTCACTTTCAACAATTACTGTGCCGACCTGACCATTTTAATTGAGCATTATAAAGGATCCAAAATGTTTCCAGTGCAAATACATTCAACTGCTAGTGTGCTAAAACTTTTTTGATTCATGTTATTATTCTAATATTTTTGCTAGTTTCTTGGGCGTTGGCCTCATACTGATTTCATGGTACATTTGAGGTCTAAACCACAGAGAGAAGGACGGAAGGAGATTATTCATGGACTTGGCTTTCTACAGGTTTTTCTTTTATTTTTTTCCTAACATGGTGGAACTGTTTCCAAAAGCCAGCTGTATGATGCTTCTTGTTTGAGCACATGCTTAGAATTTGTCAGTGAAAAGGAGCATTCCACATAGTTCAAATCCCAACACAGGAGTTTATGCAGCTACGACATCATATATTTATGTTGTTCAGTATCCTAACTAATATTCTAGAAGATGATCTATTTTCCCTGGAGTCTCAGTTTTAAGTAAAAAGTGTTAAAGGCTAGGTTTTTCAGTGATGTGTTGGGAATAATGTTATTTAAACTGCAGAATTCTGGAAGTGGACATTCACTCCAGCCTTTACTTCCTCTTCGTGCAATGTCTGCCCACTCTAGATTCTCATTAATGTTTTTGGTTTGGTCACTGATTATATTTAGTAAGAAAATATGACCTACAATGATCCAGAATTACCACTAAGTGACACCTGGGCCGTTAAGCTTTGACTGCTCCCGTGCGAATTAATGGCAGAGCTCCTAATGACTTGCTTAGCATTAGTTGGGACCTCTACAGAGCAAATCAGTTTAAGGAGTTTTAAGCAAATGGCAAGATCCTAAATTCACTTCCATGCTGAGGCTGTATGCTTACTTTGCGGTAAGTGTTCCTCAAACTTGTCTAAGTCCCCTGCAGTTGTTTGGGGTAACTTAAAATTCCTAATTGTCTGTGTTCAATTTCCAGAGAGAGCATGTGGGGCTGTGCCAGGTCAGCTGTTAACCCTTTTCGTTTTTTCAACTCCAGGTATGAAGCATTTTATTGTGTATTATACGATGTTCTGTTTTATTGACAACGTCTAGTAGCAGTGCTTTTTGGCTTTCTTTCCCTCTTTATGTCATGGCTGGGGGATATGCGGGGCTGGGCAAAGTCCAAAGTTGATTTTTGCTATTGCTTTTTATATTTTGCAGTTGGGAGGGTGGTGGTGTGCGTCATGGGAAAGCTGCAGATTTTTTTCCAAATCCCAATGGCTAACATACAAGAATAGGAAAAAAAAATATTGTCTGATGTTTGATAATGCAGTTAAAAATGTCCAAAATAGTCTGCTGAAATTGAGTAATATCTAATTTTACCCAAAGTTAACGTGAATCAACGTAACATGTTATAATGGGTCATTGCCAGTTACCATGAAATAATTGACAAGCAAAGATGTAAAATGTAGGAAGAGGTATTCGCAAACATCTTGATTTTTTTTTCAAGGAGGCCAAAATTTTAAAACCTTACTGCAGAATGCACCCAGTAGATGCCCTGCTTTAGAGTGCACAGTTTAAGTTCAGTGGGAGGGGGACTGGGAGGTTCCAGCGAGTGTTTTGATGCCATAAGGTGCCTCAGGTTCACCTCACTTGTCCAAGTAGAAATAATGTCATGTATGACAGAAGGGATGTACCAGCGCTGATAGGGTTCATGTTTTTGTTGGATTTGTTGCTGTTGTTTTGTTGGGTTTTAAAATTGTGTGCAATTAAATGTCCGCTCTCAGAGTGCTTGCTTGCTTGTTTGTCCCCTCTGGTTCTTTTGTTTGTTTTGTGGGCCTCTAAAAAGATTCCTTTGGAGTCATGTTCATTGTGTGACAAGTGTAAACCCATCAACTCACTGCTTTATCTACACTTAGTAATCCATGGACCCTCGTATCTGTGGAGTACAGAAGGAAAAACAATTTCATACATTCAGTAGAAGCAAATAAGTTGCAGAATACATCTAATTCTTCACATTTGTAAGTAGAGCTAAGCTTCATAATAGAATTAAGAAGACAGCATGTTTAAGAGCAATTACACTTTCAAATTGCTAATGAGTAGTCAAATACAGAAATTATTCCTCAAATCTACTCCTATCTCCAGTTTGCAGTTAATTGCATTACAACCTGTTTGTTTATATTGAAAATTTGCAGGATCTATTACTCAAACATTTTCAAAGTAGTAGCAGCAGCATCTTCTCTGTTAAAGCCAATGCAAAGTTTTTAAGGTTTCCTTGGGTACAAAATTGAGATGATATATTTATTTTTAAAAAATCCTTAGAATTTTATTTGATCTGATTGAAATTATCAGTGCAACTTCAAAAATTGTTATGAAGAGCCTACTAGTCTCCCAAAATGTTGTGTTTCAAAAATAAATTTACATTTTGGATGCAATTTTGAATGCAGGCTCCTTTAGCCAAAGTAAGCAATAATGTTCTGTATAATCACTAATTATATTAACCTCTATTCTATAGGAAACATTTTCAAGAAGGAGGCCTATGTTGTCATGTTTTTGCTCTTTTTTTTAATTCTGTCAATATTTTTCTCAAAAAATTGCTCATTATTTAACATGTAGAGTTTATACATACCATAAAAAATGAGATCCTACCACTGAGGCCCCCTGAAACATGCATGGTTAGATGTATATGAAGATGGCAGAAGTCATGTTGTGTACCAGTTCTAAACCACTGAAAGTCTGTTGGCTTGGACTGGAATGAGATGAGACTGCGATGTAATGTTTTGGTGAGGCAAATAGCTGCTAATAAAAACAGAAACTTGGAAGAGCAATGTAGGGTCTTTCATGTCTTTTTAAAATAAAACACCAAATTGTTCAAGAAAGTCACATCTGTCAAACTTGGTTTAAGCAATGTGGATCTGTTTGTAGAGTGAAAGGTGGAAATGAGACCAATGAGATGAATTTTTAAGTCACTTGAAAGTATGAATTCTTATGGTGCACGTAAAACTGTTCACACTGCTAGGGGTATTCATCGCAGCTGGTCTTAACTTCTTGAAGCATGGCGCTGTTGCAGTTCAGGAACAGTAACTGCTTGTCAGAAGTGAACTCTGCTGCAATTAAATACAGCTATGTGAGTGTATATATTTCATTTGAATGAAATTTCATGCAACCCTGGTTTTGGGTTGGTTTTTTTAAAATTTGTATTACTAAAGTTATCTTTCTACTAAATTTCAAGAGAGTTGTTCTTCCATGAAATTGCACTCAACAATATGGTATTTTAGTTACTAAAGTACAGAAACATTCTTAGATGTTTGATTTTGTTTGTGTTCTTGGCAGAAGAAAATGGATCACAAAGTCTTGAAGAAATAGTTTTTTGTAGGCTCCTTTCGCCTTTTTTATTGGGCTCATGAAATCTACTAGAGGCTGTAAGTTTTACTCAAAACCTATCCCACACAAATATTCTACATCTGCTGACCTCCATGGATGGCCGCAGGCTGGGACTGTTGCTCCAGTTCATACATGTCTAACTGTGCTTTTCCTGTAATATTCTGAGCATTTTGTCCATACTGCCTCCCCTGATCCAGAAGTGCCCTAATCCACCATTTCACTAGTGACAAAGTGATACTATGTGTGAGTTGCAGATGTTGGTGGGTTCAGTGTGCCTCTTCATCCTTGATGTCTTGCAAACAGTACTGCTTTTGCTCTTGTATAATTTACCCCGCTCTTCTTTTTAACACCTCATTCCACAGGCTCAGCCAGATGGGAGATGTTTGGCAGCTGGAGGACCCAGATACCAAATTCTGGAATACAGCTTTCAAACATTGGCGTGTGGGTTCATGGCTGGCTTCTTGGCTAGCTGTCTGGCTGGCAGCTGTAGTACTACCTCTGGGGCTATGTTAGGGTCAAGCTGCTATGGAGCTGGATGATTTTCCTGATCTGAATTACCCTGACGGACACCATTTTCACCGTAGTTTACTTTGACTCTCCACTATTCAAAGACAAACATTTACACTGTTCTGTTTTATTCCTGCCATTTGTAAGACTAACTTGAACCAGTAGTTCTCATTCGTCACCAGTTCAAAAAGAAAATAAGCATTGCAGAGTAGACTGTTGCACTTGTTAGGTTTCCCATTTCAGTCCGTAGGAATGTAAGGCCCAAGTCTGTACTTGCAGTTCATCTCTGGAACCAAATTGTAACTATAGAGCCACAGGCTTTAAAAAAATTGATTTCTTTTATCGAAACTTTGATTGCTTTCAGCCATTAGTGAATTAGCCTCTGCTGAACAGAAGAAAAATACACATTTGTAAAGACAATCTGGATCATTTTTAAAGAAAAAGGATAAAGAATAATGATGATGATAATAAATAGGACATTACTGTTAATAATTAAGACCGCTGCCAGAAGAAAATGCTTGATCTTCTCTTTGCCTTATTTGGAATGTCCTCATTGCATACTTTAGTTTTACCTCAGGTTTTGGGTTTGTTTTTTTCCTCATAAATGAGGTAGTGAAAAATTAGTGCATATAGGATAGCCAAAGCATTTGAAGTTACTCCCTAATCTATGCCTTTTCCTCCGTGCAGCTCAGTGCATAAACACTTTCAAGTGGGAAAAAGTGCAAAATCAGGAGGTTACTAACACTCTGGATACTTACAGTACAGTACAGATTAGTCGTACCTGCTATGAAATTTTCATTCCCTTGCTCAGCTGTAGTGAAAGTATGTTGTGCTACACTGCGGACAGTGGTATTTCTATTACACACTCAAAAAACTTCTCTAAAACTTGAGCAAATAGCACTTGTGCCTCTCTTGGACACGAACTTCCACCTGTATGTTAAGGTTAAGCTTTGCAGGGTGATCTGACCTCTGAGGAAAAGCACCTGAATTCCCCATTGTAATCACTAGAGGGAGTTGCATGTCTCAGGAGCAAGCAAAAAGGAGACCCTACCTACCCATCTAGTTTAGGTGTATACTCCACTGACTGCCAAGGGAACATAAGTGCTTCCATAGGAATACAGCCTAGTTACATTAGATAGGTCGTTATGGACTATATGGAAACCAGTAGGGACTAAAAGCATCTGCTTTACTCAAAGGTAGTCCACCTAGCCCTTTCTGGATGATAACGGAGAAGGGATGATTCTTCTGAAAAACGAGCTGGCAGCAACAACAGCAGTGTACCCACCTTTTGCGGGAAAGCTTTGTTAATGAGCTTGTCAACAAAGCAGGAGACCTGAGTTTTAGGTTCTCAGTACAAGCATCACAGAGGTGTTTTAGTCATTAGCATCCGTGGCACAGGCCCAATCACGTAAGATACTTGGGCAGCAATGGAGTCTCCGATCTTCCTTCTTGCCAAGTATGCACCATTTTATAGACAGGAGCACAGAAGTCACAGAATGGGAAGGAGAGTGGGTAAGAAGAGCCCGAGTCCTACCTGAGCATGGACAATACTGGGGCTCCATTCCCTGCAGCAACATTAAGCCAGAAACAGCTGTGGATGCTGAAGCAGAGCTTTCACTATTCCCCTCTTGGAGCCGAGTGTCCAGATTTCTAGTACGGAGCCAGGATCCCCTTTTCTACCCAGCCTTTCAGCCTCATGGTTCTTGCATTCCTGGTGGGAGAGTAGCCTTGCTTCTATGGACATTCATGCAGGAAACCTGAAGTCCTCATAGCTGGGTTATTCCTGGGATGGTAGAGACACTGAATCAACCGTTCTGTCTGAGGACCTACAACCAAACTCCCTCCTTCCCTGGGCAAATTACTTCACCATAAGGCTACAATACAACAAGCAGCCAGTGCCACCACCATCAAAGCTCTGCCTGCCTTTTGTGAGCTTCTTCACAAGACCTAGGCAAAGTTCAGGACATTGCCCTGCCTGTAGGTGGAAAATGGGCACCTGCCAGGAAGGGCATATGTGAACATATGCCTGTGGTAGGTGCCCGAAGAAGCTCCAGCTTAACAGTGAAGGACTTCATGAGCTTAGGGATGTGCTGGGTAGCACTGTTCATGGGACAGTGGGTGGGAATGCAGCCATGGACCTTGGGAAGGCTTTTGTCTGCCTGCTTCCCAGGTTAGGGTTCCAGCATGCCAGTTTCCACACTTCTCCACATATTTCACTTTCCAAACAGTATTTTCTCCTTTCAGATGAGCAAGCTTTCAGTGCTTTTTAAGAATTAAAGCTGTTATTCCATTATCTAGAGTATTCCCTTTTCCCTGTTTACGTGTTTCTGCCCTTTTGCCTATCAAAGGATGGATCTGGCTGTCCCTAATTTTTACATCTCAGCCACAGGTTCTGCCCAATTAAAGAGATTCTTGTTACTTTCTGTATCCCAGTAGCTTTGGAAATCATATATAAGGTAGAGCAAATTATTTTCTTTTTTTTTTTTTTTTAAGAACAGCTATGTTTGTTGTCCCCTATGCATTCTTTTCAAGCAGAGAAACAATGTGTGCTGTTAAAAAAGGAAAATAAACAACTGCAAAGATTTTTTCCCCTCCCTTGCACCTCCAGTGCATTCTGTAACCCAGTTACTGTAATTGGTTTTAAACTTTTTTAAACATGTACACTGTCAAGAGGTTGCAGTAAAACAAGTGTAAGTATTTCTCATAAGGCCAGTGTCTCTGCAAAGGATGAAAAAAGATGACGGAGCAAACAGAAAATCCTGTGTTTTGTTTATCAACATCTTTTTTTGCCTAATGGCAGATGCTTGAAGAGAGAATCTGTTTACTTCAGTGAAAGATTAGCCTAGGGTTTGCTGATTCCCATGGCAAAAAGAAGGCATAGTTTCCAAATGCAAGCTATTTGATGTGTAGGATGAGCTAAAGTCATTTGTGGATCTGTATGTTGCATTTTGACGTGATTAAATGTTTTAAGTCTATTGATTTCATGCTGGGGATTAATGATGCTGATGAAAGAGCATCAAAGAATAAAACGTGTTTACATGCCTGATTAAAATACCTTAAAAAAGAGCCAGAGTACCTATTATTGGATAGGAGGGAGATAAGAGCAGCGTAGGACCAATCATGCATTCTGCATCAAAAGGAAAATGAATTAACTTCCTAGGCACAGAAAGAAGAGCAAAGATTTGATAAGGATTGACTGTACCTTTCTGAACGCTTAACGCTTGTGTTTGACTCTTTATTTTGGAAGAGGGGATTAAAGAGGTTTCATTATCAGTTGCTGCAGATCTGTTTTACTGAATCAATCAAAGCATGATGCTTAGCTGCTTGGGATTAATGAGATGATCTTTCAACTGGAGAACTTGTTGGTAGCGGCATGTTAATAAAGGACAAGACCCAAAGATATTCGGTACAACTGTGGACATAAGATACAGTAAAAATGGTGTTTGCTGCTTTGAATTTGCATAGTACTTTTAGATCTTTTCTCCTTAGCATATTAACTTTTAAAAAAATCATTATCTTAAAATGTTTATAGTGCTAATTGGTTTGTATCTGCTCTCTGCAAATGTTCCTAATGGCTGTCTAGATTCATGGGTCATATGTGGATTTGCAGTTAGGTGTCACGTTCTGTTTACCAAGATAATAGCAGATGAAGATGGAAAAGACCTATTTGCTCATTAAATCCATCCTGTTGAAAGCACAATGTAGGCTCTTCCAATAGTATTAAACTGTTAGTACCCCTGATGTTAGCCAGAATGCCAGAGAGAGAATTTATTTGTGCTGTATCTGTGGAGAAGAATGCCTTAATGATCAAGTTAGCATGTGAAATACTTGATGCACATGAAATACTCCCTACTGAGCTAGGGAGAAGTTTGAACGTGCAGTTTAATACAGCTGAGTAAATATCTGATGAGACCGGCTCATTCACACATCCCTTTTTTCTCTGCTGATGCTCTGATCCGGATTAGCATATGAGATGAATTCAGCAGTCTGATACAAACTACAATTCATTTGTCTCAGAAAGGGTTGAATGATTGTCCTGGGTTTGGGGCAGTAGAGGAGGGGGTTGACAATATGAGGTTATTTTTTTCTCCCAAGTTCCACTACTTAGTACTAAGACCTGAAGCCCTTAGTTACAAAACAAAGTGTCTGAGCAGTAACCGAGCTTGTGCAAACCCGAGAGAAGAGTAATGACTGTTCCTCACAAGCTTCCTGCCTCATTGCAGGTGCAGGAATCAGGAGGTCCTGAATAATTCATAAGGTGCAAATTAGCCCCAGCTTGCTCCCACTGCTCAAATTTTGCTTCTGCTTACCTACCTAGTTGCTAGAAAGAAATAAAGGAAGCTTGGGAAACCAGGGAGGGCAAGGCAAAAAGTGTTACAGTTTAAAGGCCAAAGTCACAGAGTATACTGAATATTGGGTGTGTTTGAAGGCTCAGTGCTTGTTGAGGAATTGGACTGTGCATTGATTATTCATGAAGTGTTTTCTCAGGAAGAGGTAAGCTCTAGGGACCCATTCCATTGCTCTTGGAGAGGGAGAAAACTTATTTTTAAGAATTAGGTTTTCCCCACTTTTATTGTTACTGTTTCTAAAAAATATTGGTTAAAAAAACCAAACCTCTTAAAAGCTCATTTAAAGCCTATTAAGCTATTTGAGAGAGTATGCATTTATGGTGTTGCTGAATTTAAGGGTCCAGAGAAATTTGATGAGAAATTTTGGATGTTAGGATGATTACTGCTTCAAGTAAATGTGGATTCCAAGAGCTTGTATGAAACTAGTTATATTTGGAAATGCAATGTTTAATTAGCTTTTATTTTTATCACTTAAAAGGCAGCATTCCTCTGTTTTAAATACTATTAGTGATGGTACCTTTTCTGTTGGGTTACTTAGCTGCTTTTCTACTCAGAAGAACGAAATGAGAGGCAAGTGGTGCGTAATCCTTCTGCTGCACAACACTACAGCTCACCCAAATACCAAGTAAAAGGTTTTGCTGAGCTGTTGCTGTTGTTATGGGAGGAGGGAATTCCTGACACAGATCTTGGAACAGTTCATGTGTTGCCGCGCAGTACAGAGAGGAGCCTGTCTGAAAAAGGCAGATTGTTTCTGCTGTGTATCTGAATATCCCTTTGACATCTCTCATGTGGGAGATGGAAACATCCGACATCCCCAGCAGGAGCAGGAACAAGGTAGTTAGTTCTCCGCATCGGCAGGTGTTCGTGTGGAGAAAAAAACTCTCCTAATGTTTTTGCTGTGCTGAATACGAAAAGAGAAGATCAGCAGAAAAAAAAAAGCACCTCTTTCTAGTGGTTTGGGGTTTTTTTGTTGTTTTTTGTGGGTTTTTTTTCAACATACACCCCTTCTTTCTCCATTCCCTTCTAGCCCACCCCCTCCTTGGCTCCCGCGTGCAGCAGCAAGGTCACGTTGCCATCATCTGTTTTTATATTTCCCTCATTTGGGTGGCTGGAATAGGAGCTGGCTCTCATTTCTAGCTGATTCTGTCATTTCCGCTAGGCCCCAAGCTTGGGCGAGGGCCAAGACCAACAGGTGATCCTTGTAGCTGCAAAACAGCGGGAAGGAGGCTGTGCATGTAGGAGACAGTGCACCAGAGGGGCTGCCTGGCCCCGCTCCATCTTTCTGTATAATTAATGCCCCCCCTCCCCAACCCTCCATACCGAGCAGAAAATCTGTGCAGAACAGCTCGGCCATGGCAACCGTCATAGGGAAAATGTTAATAAAGAGTCCTGGAGGAGTATCGGCTGTGCAAGCACAGAGGTGCGCTCTGTCTTAGAGAGAAACCGTGGCTGGGCCTTTGTAGGAACAGGGGCGAAACTGTGTTAGCTGCTGGAAGGCAATACATGCTCTCTCAAACACTGCAGGAAAATAAGCATTTCAGTAAATTTTGGTGCTATGCTCACAGGCATTCTTATTTGTAGAGGAACTAGTTTGGAATGAGGTGATAACTCAGTTAAGATTTTCTCTGCAAGATGTAGCTTCCAAAGTCACACGGAAATTATTTGGACAGAGAGTTCGCTCTGGTCAGGAAGGGCCATCTCGGGCTGTAGAGCTGGCGGCAGCTGGGGCAGGAGCCATGCAGGCTCTGCAGTCTCTGGGCATCTCCACCACAGAGGCGTGACTGTGCGAGGCTTTGCAGGGGTAATATTTAGAACACATTGAAAACTTCCAGGAATCCTCAGGACAACCTCAAAGAATTTTTTTTTTCCAGAGGAAACTCCTAAAGGATTTTTTTTTTAAATGAAAACAAAGTTATATTTAGGAGATGACAGGGGTTTAACAAAACCAGTTTCAAAACATATCTCCAAAGCTTAGGTTAACCACTTGGCATATATCATAATGTGAGATAGTGTGTCCCTGGAAACCCTAACTGCATGTTTGTATTTGTGAGGCTGATGTTTTAACATAGGCACTCAGTAGCCTTAATCCTCTGCAAATCAGATGATATCTCAAATTCTTTCTGCTGGGTACACATGGAAGCCAAATAATTTCTCCTACCTGTGGAGTCAGTGCTGGTGGTTTGAAAACTGAAGGCTGTACATAGACGAGGTGTAAATTTTTTGTGTGCACTTCTGTGGGGATCTGGGCTCTCCCTCAATGCACCACAGCACATCTCCGCAGCAAAGTCAGGCTGCCAGGAGAAATAAACTGGGAAGCCTCGATCAGCTCCACTGGTGAGAATGAGGTATCGCAGCAGATCCGCACAACAGCAAACTTTAGCCTTGCCTGACTGTTCCTGCTATACGCAAACCAGAAACACAAACACTAATGAGAGTAAACTTGGTTATGAAACGTCAACATATTTAGTAATGCCTCTAGCATCTAGCCATCTGCAATCCTTTTAACCAACCCAGCAATCTAGGATTTTTTTCCTCTGTGCATTGTTCTGCAGTTTGTCAGCCATCTGAAGGGGAAAGAAGCGACCTAGCAGGGACACGTTGCGTCTCAAGGGTACGTCATGTGCGTGGAATCCGAGCGATCCAAGACCTGAACTGCAGCAGGTTGTTCATGAATACACACTTTACTTCTCTTGGATGTGTCTCCCCATGCTAAATGGTGCACTGATGGACACTAGCATCTCGTTGTTTTGGTTTTTTTTTTTCCCCTTGTGCCTCTTGCTTTCTCAGTGCTGGCTTACTGCCTCTGTCCCCTTCCAGAGCCCAGTGACCTGCTTCGCCAGGAGGCAGGAGTACCAGCTGGGGAGGCTGGAGAGCAAGCAGGAATACTTCCTGCCTGCATTTGGCTCAGAGCAGCCTGGTCCAAGCAAAAGCCCTCTGAAGAGTATTACAGGTGGGAGAAAAACATCCTTTGGCAGCCACCAGAAAGTCAAGTTTTCCAGTGCATTGGGCAGGCAGCCTGGAGCAGATCCATTCCTTATGCCAGCCCTGTGGAACACTACCCCTCACGGCCCTCCCTCCTGCTGCAGCACATACCTTACTATTATTAATAGTCTGGAGGCGCCAACAGTGTGCTTTGTTCTGGATGGTATGCAGTTGCCCAAAGAGAAGGGAACTGTGTGGCAGTTGGTTTTTGTACTGGTAGATGGATTTGGTAACGAGTGCTGTATTTTTTCCTGGTCTTTTTTTTTAATGCTCCTTTCTCTATTCTGCATCCCCCTGGGCTGTCCCCAATGCACTCAGCAGGTGAAGGATGCTGTAATCCCTCCGTCAGAGGAGAGGGAAGTGCTTTTGGGACACGGAGGTGCATGGGAGTGGCAGGCTCACGCAGCATCATAGCACTTCAGTGGGAGCAGATCAGCTGTACCAAGCGAGCTGTGCGGTTCCCTGAACATTGAACCCTAAAAATCAAGTGAAGAGTGAGCAAGAGAAACCAGTCGGTTGCACGTTCTAACTTGTACTTGCAAGTGTGCAAAGTCCCACTGTGTGGTTTGTTGGTGCATTATGCGGCATGTAGGGAAGCGAGCTGCTCTTGTGCATTTGGCCTGGTGCATCTTAGCTCAAAGTCACAGACTTTATCATGCCATCACTGTGAAATCAGTGAAAGCTTCAAAATCCGTGGCTGCTGTTTGTTGAACCATAAATCCTTAATAGACATATTTACTTTGGAACTGGCAAAACTTTAAAATACATCTGCTTTTAGTCTGCAAAACCTGAATGAAAAAAGATATGGATTAGCATGTGACCAAATGGCACTTTTGGAAAAAACAACAGATTTGGAAAGCGTGCTGTCAGAATGTCCAGTCATGGGGATTCCTCTGAACTCAGTGTGGAATAAGAAGAATAGGCAACATGAACTGAACCTCATGTCCCCCAGATTAGTAACTGTTTAATGTTATTCCTGTAACCCTTATACTTCCTCTTGTTACACCACCTCCTCCTGTTTTTCCACCCTGGGTAGTTCTACTGTTTCCCTGAGTATTAGGTCTCTGTGGCACATAGTTTGTCTTTTTAACTACTTTGTGAAGTACCTAGTGCTCTTTTGGGTGCCATAGAAGTAATAATGATAATAGTCATAATTTGCCAGGTGTACTGTGTCAAGATGTTCCTGTATTGTTTTGTTGTGCAGATACAAAGGAAGGGTGACTACTGAATGCTGATAACTCAACTGTAAGGTAAACCTCCAATACAAGAAGGGAAGTGGTCTGTTCTATTTATTAATACACTCAGAAACAATGTCTGCCTTTCCAGTGTACCTGTGCTTTTTTAGGATGGTGCATTTTACTTGAATGCATCACCACCAAGGGTCAATAATAATAATCAGGGCTAAATTGCTTACAATGGAAAGGTAATGAAATGCTCTCATTACACTGGTCATCATTTTAATTGTTAATTCAATGTTGTTTAACTTTTCACGGGTTTTTCCGTTACGAATGTGTCAGTGAGACAGCCAGACTGAGCCATCTGCTGCTGGTGCTTGAAAGGTTCAAAAAGGCACCGCAAAGAAAATTGATTGACTGAAGTTATGGTGTTATAGTATTAGGGAGAGACCTTACTTGAACCAGCAGTAACTGGAGGGAAGTGTAAACTGGCTTTAATACTCTAGCAGACCTCTGAATATTAAGGATGTACACAGCAATTGGGAGGACGCATTCACAGTCTGGTCATGTTCAGGATCACATCCCCTCGGCTTTCTCGTTGTCGCTGTGATTGTTTGCAGCTGAGGGGAATTCTCTAGCTTTTGGACTTAATGTTAGATATGTAATTGGGTGGAGAATTAATGTAAACTTAAAATAATTCAGTTTCACAGTCATTATACTCCTTAGCTTTAAATTATTTAGCTTTGTGTCTCTGGTATCTCCCAAAAGCCTTGCCATTACTGATTGTCTGACTCTCTTTATTAGCGTATATTTTTCCCTAAAAGCAAGGCCTCATGTACAGTGTAATTATCCAGCAGTGCCGATTAACTGCATAATTCTCTTTTCTGTAAAACTGCTGTGTAAATTATTTTCATTTCACAAAAATGACTCGTCAGGCAATTTTGTGGAGGGTCTTTTGTCAGGGTTGTTTTTTTTTTAGGTACCCCCTTCGCAGCCACCCTCTCCATCACTGTGTCATAGTAATATCGTTAAATACTGTTGTGTATGATCTTGGTACAAGCACTAAGCCTGACAATTATTTCAGTGGAGAAAATTAAAGTGGTTTCCATGGTATTGTTACTTCTACCACCAGACCTAATGAGCAAAAGTTGCTACAATATCCTTCTCTTAGAGTAGGGGTGGTTTTAGAGAAAATTGTCTTAACAATGAGATCAAGGAGACTGGTTCGGTTGAGCTAGCTGTTGAAATCTCCACCACTTCTCAACCTTTCAGGCTGCCTGTTTCTGCTTCCAGTATGCTTCAGTCACCTTGGCAGCCTACATATCCTGTTCTTTTTTTTGCTGTCCCTTCCCCATTTCCCTTGGCAATGGCTCCTCACTCTTCCTCCAGCCTTTCACACCGAGAAGGCCATCCACCACCTTCCTGTGCCCTTAGATAGTTCTTCATGCTCCCTACACCTGCTTCCTGGGCTCAATGATACTGAGAAGATGGCATATCCTTGTGGGACTGTAAAATATGTTTGAATAGGAAATGGTACTAAGTTCATCAGCTTGTCATCTGAATTTGGCCTGAACAAAACAGGGAACAATGTACAGAGAAGATCTCTGCCTTCTTGGGCTGGTGGATCATAGACTCATAGAATACCAGGTTGGAAGGGACCTCAAGGATCATCTGGTCCAACCTTTCTTGGCAAAAACACAGTCTAGACAAGATGGCACAGCACTCTGTCCAGCCGAATCTTAAAAGCGTCCAATGTTGGGGAATCCACCACTTCTCTGTGAAGATTATTCCAATGGCTGATTGTTCACATTGTGAAAAATTTTCGCCTTCTGTCCAATCAGAAACTCCTCAGGAGTAACTTGTACCCATTACCCCTCACCTTTTCCAGGTGGCTTCTTGTAAAAAGGGAGTCTCCATCTTTGCAGCCACCCTGGAACATAGTGATAAGGTCTCTCCTAAGCCTTCTTTTCTCAAGGCTGAACAGACATGGTTCTCTCAGCCTTTCCTCATATGGCAGGCTTCCCAGTGCTTTGATCAACTTTGTGTCCCTTCTCTGGACCCTCTCCAGCCTGTCCACATCTGTTTTGTATAGCGGGGACCAAAAATGAACACAGTATTCCAGGTGTGGCCTGACAGGCACTGAATAGAGTGGGATAATTACTTCCTGCTGGCGATGCCCTTGTTGATGCAACCCAGCATCCTGTTAGCTTTCTTTGCCACAGCAGCACACTGTTTGCTCATATTGAGCTTGTTGCCCAGCAGGACCCCCAGAGCTGCTCCCCAAGCTGGGTAGATACCAGCCTGTGCTGCACTCCTGGATTATGTCTTCTGTGGTGCAAGACCTTACATTCGTCTTTGTTGAACTTCATAAGGTTCTTGTTAGCCCACTCTTCCAGCCTCTCCAGGTCTTCCTGCAGAGTGGCTCTCCCTTCCAAAGTGTGTGATTCCCCACTCGGTTTAGTATCATCAGCAAACTTCCTCAGAGTACTCTTGATCCCATCATCCAGATGACTTATGAAGATATTAAACAGCGTTGGGCCCAATATTGATCCCTGGGGGACCCCACTTATGACAGGATGCCAATGTGAAAAGGAGCTATTTATCACCACCCTCTGGGTGCATCCATCAGCCAGTTCCCCACCCACTGTACGGAGCACTTATCTAGACCGTAACGCATCAGTTTTTCTAGGAGGAGGCTGTGGGAAACTGAATCGAAAGCTCTGGAGAAATCCGAGTAGACAGTGTCCGCTGGCTGCCCCATATCAACTGAGCAGGTTACTTTGTCGTAGAAGACGATCAGGTTTGTCAAGCATGATCTACCCTTGGTGAATCCGTGCTGGCTTTTCCCAATCATGTGCTTCATTTCGCTTGTGATAGCCCCCAGGAGGATTCATTCCGTAACTTTCCCAGGGATTGAAGTAAGACTGATGGCCTGGTAATTTCCTGGATCCTCCCCATCTTGTAGATGGGGATGACATTAACCTTCTTCCAGTCTTCTGGGATAGCCTGGATGTTGCAAACTGAACCTTTTCCTTTCTGATGAGCACGATTCCTTCTGTCTACAATTTTTAAAGCGTCATTTGTTGCATGTGCAACATTATTTATTTGTAAACAAGAAGTGTGGATTTTTGAGGTCATTCTAGTCCTATATGGGAGTCCTTCACTAAATCTGACATTTGGTTTCAAAAGGGAATGTTTCACTAGTGTGTGTGTAGAAACAACTGACCAAGGAGTAAAATCCTTCCCACTGAGTCAATCGGAGCAGACCCAGTAATCTGGCTAGTGTTTACCAAAAGAGCAGAAAAAAGTGGTTAATAGAGAGTGATTCTTCCTCTGGAATACCTACAGACCCTCCCTCTCTCCATCTTCTACTTTATAGCTTAAAAAAAATCAGTAGTTTATGCACCTTCAGTATCTGAGGCTATTTCTTGACCTTAATCTTTAATATCCATATATGGCCCTGCCCTTTGTGAACTTGTCTAATCCTCCTTTGAGCCTGTTTGTTCTCTTGGCCTCTACAGTATGCAGTTGCAATGAGTTCCAATTATGTGTTACATGAAACAGAAAAAGTTCTTCACTCTGTTCAGTTTAAGCCTGCAGTTCTTAGAAAAAATAGTGAATAATCACTTCCTATCGTTACATTCTTGGCTGTGCAGAGCTCTGCTATCTCCCCTTGGTTATCTCATAAATTTGGCATTCCCAGGGTAATGTGGTTCTGGGCCAGCTGTCAAAGATGTGGCTGAAATAATTTTCACAGGGAGAGTTTTCACTCTGTGCTCTCTTCTTGAGAACAAATTAATCCTAGACCTGCCATCATTTGAATCTGTTAATAAGAATAGGATAAATTAAAGAAACGTGCTTCCCGTGGACTATTCCATCACCCTTTATCATTCAGAACATCACTACAAATCATTTCTCGTGACACAAATAGTTGCAAAGCGTAAAACTGCTGAAATGCCAGTCATTTAGCTGCTCTAACCATTTGCTTCTCATCAGTCGGTAGCTTGTTCAGCCCTCTGCTTTTAAGTATGACAAAATGATGCTTGTTGCTGTTCTGCTGCTTGAGCTATTGGCATGTTCCTGTAGAGCTCCTCATTTCTACAGTGCCAGGAAGACCTAGGATTACTGTACCAATTATTCTAATTATTTCCAAGTTTGTCTCTCTAGCTTGTATTTCTGGAGCTATTTTTTTTGTCTTTTTACATCGTTTTATGTCTCTCT
The DNA here is from genome assembly GCF_000699245.1 of Pterocles gutturalis. Lineage (NCBI taxonomy): Eukaryota > Metazoa > Chordata > Aves > Pterocliformes > Pteroclidae > Pterocles > Pterocles gutturalis. The sequence goes on along the minus strand of NW_010097780.1, from coordinate 234,842 downwards.
TTTGTTTAATCCCATGCACCTGCACTTTTAGACTGCGTGTCCTTTGGCTAATGTTCTGTGGGCTGCTGTGAGTTACAGCAATGAGCAGATGGAGTCAGACAAATAAGTATCTGTCTTTTACGATTTTTAAAAAAGTTTATTTAATTTATCTAAAAATGCAAATGTATATTTTGTATTAGGTATCTTCCTGAGTTTTAGATTTAACCACTTGTGTTAAAAACGATCCTGATACCAGTTACTTCCCTGGTTCTTCTAGTTCCAGTGACCTTAACAACCAGTATTTTTGTTGACACATGGCTTGGCAAATAAAGGCTGAACTAGTAAATGGGCTATCCTCTTTGATGTGTTTCGTAACAGTTTTCTATCAGGCATTTGCAGTACTGTTTTTAGATGTTTAATTATACTCAAAGTCACTAGAAATCTATTACATATGTCTGACTTTGAAGGGAGAGAAGTAACCACTTCAATACACTCCTTCCCCTGCCCCTCATTCCACTGCAGCATTGTTACTGATAATATTTTCTCCTGTTAATTAGTTTTATTATCATGGCATAGAAATCACTGTATTCAAATCTCCATAGGCCTTTGGCTAGAGTGGCTGTCGATACTGAGGACAGATTTTTATGCAACATTAAGGGCTGTTATTGTTCAGAGCACCACAAACCTTGTGTTTCAGTACACCTCTGTACTGCAGAACGGATTTGCATCAGTATGTGTACTAAAGAGTTGCTCTATATTAGCAGTCCTTTCCTTATAATTCGGAGAAAAAGACACAAATGTTACTTTGCAGCAAGGATCTCCTTAATTGTAACAGAGGTAGGGCTATAAACCATGCTAAGTCATAAAGGTCACAGCTCCTGTGAAAAGTTTGTCTATTAATAGTCTGTAAGTATTTTGTTTCTGCCAAGCGGGTGCTTAGAACCAAATTAGTCCCTCATTACAAGTCTGATACATTAAAGTCAAGGGTGTATCAGCATGCCCTGTGTTGCCTCCAGACACCTTCCGCGTCGCTTGCTCAGGCTGCATTTTCCTAAGCGTGCGCTTATGGCAAAGATGAGTAGTCAAATGGCTAAGAAATTTGTTGGGCAACCAAACAACTTGTAAAACAAATGAATCTTTTTTGCTTTCCCTTTTCTCTGCTTTGAAGTACATTTCACAAACCACCACCTTTTTTTATCAGCTGTGTGGAAATAGTTGCCTTGATTTCTCAGTGTCACATGTTGCCTTCAGTGTATATTACCATGGATAAATAAATATTCAGTGTTTCTCTTGGCATGACTCTTTTCTCTGGAGAAAAAAGTCCTTCTTTGAAAATTATTATGTGAGTTCTAATCCTAAATGCTGTAAAACGAGCACCCAGTGAAAGCCAAGGAAAGTGGGGTTTGAAGGATGAGTTATATGGAATTACGTACACCTTTGTGTTCAGGAGGTATACGAGACCGTGACTCAAGATTTCTTATCTACCGTATGCCACCCCTTTTACTTAGATTTCTTGTGCCCTGACTTTTAAGGGTGCCCCAGTCAGCTATATTTTCCATTCTAGATAATACCTGTTGTAAAAAAAGAAAAAAAAAAAAGAAGGCAGTCAATTACTCTGTATGTCATTCCTTTGTCTGAAAAATTATAGTAACATTGTCCATCAGCCTCACTTGGGTATTGAGAGAATAAATTAATAAATCTGAACTCTGTTCAGATATTATGTTGACTCTCATAGTAAAACCCATGAATTATAGATAAACCTGATAATAATTGAGCAGAAAGGGAAGAAGGTTTACTGCTTTGTTTGCCTTCTTTTTGCTCCCCCTAGTAGCATGAAAATGAATTGTTCATTACTGTAGCCCTAAGGGTGAGACCACTGGTGACTTGTGATGCTCTCATAAATTGTATTGGGCCCTTGAGATACAGTTTTTAAAGTGGCCACGGTTCAGATGTCATTTCTGAATTGTAGTTGTGTTGCACCCAAAAGTAAAGATTTTGATCCCAGTGGTGTAAGTGCACTCATGCAAGCAACCCCTTTGCACCTTCAGGGAATGTCTTTAACTTCTGTGGAGTCCCATGTGGACACAGGTTCGGCCATCTGGATCCAGTTGCAGGATTTAACGTTTAGATACACCAGATTCATTTTTTTTACCCTAAAGCACACCACAAAACACAGAACTACGTATGGCAGTGTTGGGTAGTTGGCACTTTCTCCTTAAAAAGTGTTAGGATAGTGTTAGTGTGGTCTTCTAGAAGACACGATGTCTGGGAAGCTTCAGTTGTGATGGGACAAGGTAATTAAGTTACGGAATGTAGGTGGGTGGAAGTCTTCATTTGTTGACTTAGTGCTCGAGTCCTTTAGCAATGACATGACTTGGTGATATTAGGAACTTTTCCAAAAGTAGCAAGGATAATATGTTTGCAGAGATGAATGGGCAGATCTAATGGGCAGAGTCCAGTCCCCATTTGTAGCCATGGGTTTTGGCCACTTCTCTTGTGCTAGTACCAATGTTCAACCATGTGGCGGTAATCACTCCAGGGAGGGCAGTGGCACATCAGCTCCCTAACCTGCTTCTCCATAGGGTTAGAGGCACCTATGGCTTGGGGTGGCGGGGGAAGAAAGCAAAAACTACTGCCTTTTTTAGACACCTGTGGTTACGTCATTTTAGGTGTATGGTAGAACCACACTGTGAGAAATGTCACGTAGTAATGATGGTCAAGTAGAATCTAGTAACAGGCCTGCTGTGTATCCAGACTTCTTAAAATTGTCTTATTTTGCAGTAGAGTGAAGAAGTTAAGATTTTTTTTGTTTCTTGCATATTTATATATTTCTTCTGGTACTTTATGTCAGTCTACTAGTCTTAAATCCTTGTTTCTCAGAATCCTTGTTTCTCTTGTTTCTATACTTCTCATAGAAAAGTGCATTTCCCGACTGCAACCAGAGAAAGGTAGGGTTGAAGATATCTATTGGGAGTTTTCTGTATTTTTATAGCCTTTGTCATTCAACAAGACCGTGTGTCTGCCTCACAGCAAGGCAGCTAGGTCTGTGCTTCTTAACTTCAGCTTCACCAGCCTTAGGATATTTGAGGCCTCAAAATGGAATGTAGGGGACTGAAGTGTGTGGGTTTTGTGCGGCAGAAAAGTCCATCAGTTGTGAAGAGAGCACAGATATAACCCTAGGATACAATGTTAACATGTTGATGTGCTAGAGCACCCTATTAAGTACCCCTCAGCAGTAACTATTCCAAAAGACAGTTTCCTGAGTGGTCTTCTGTGTGTCCTTAGCAGTAGCAATAAGACCATGACAACGTGTGTATGTGGGAATCCTCAAAATGCTGACGGTAAATATGAACTCAAAGTCTAATAGCTTGGTTTTGAAAACACATTTATAGGAAACTGCACAGAGGGGACTGATCCAGCTAAACTAGAATTGTTTGCCCAAATAAAATTGCTTGTGTGCTTGAAGGCGCCCAGAATCAGCCTCTTACTGCAACAGGGTACAGATGTTAAGGAATTATGCATACATGGACTTCTAGAAATGCCTGTTTAAGATATTTCTGTATTTCCATTTGATTCATGTGAATGCCAGCTACGTGATCACGTCAAAGAGCGTGTGAGAAATGCTGGAGCTGGAGGAGGTACAGTACCTTACCTAATTCATATTACGGGGGAAGACACTAGTAACAGGGTTGGGGAAGGACATACGCAGAAAAACACAGAGACTTGCCAGGACTGTTGGCTAAGTGGCAAAGCTAAATGCAAATATTAGGAGAAGGCAAAAAGGAAAGGAGTTCAGGCGAGGTGTTTTAGCTTGACCAATAGCTTTCCTTATGTGTTAGGTTTTAAAACACATAAAGTAGCCTCGGCTCAACTAATAAACTCCACCAGCATAGTATCAGTATACTGTGCCCAAAGAGATTTGTAAAATTGTTCAATGTTTTAAAGCCGTATTCTTTAGGTAGACTTCTTTCCCAGTTCAAAGTCATTATGAAATGGCACCTTTTTGTTCCGTTTCTTCTGTCTCTCTTTCTTTTCTCTGTCCTTTGCCCCCTCCTTTTCTATCCGAGGAGCTGCTGTTAGATGAAAAGAAGCACTGTTTTTCTAACATTTCTCCAGGTGACTGATAGGGGAAGGGGAAAAATCTTCCTTTCTTTCTTTCCCACTTCAGGCCTCAATTATTCTGTGCACTTTGAAGAACCGTGTAGCTTAACTACAGGAATGGCCTGATTTCTTCTAGTGAAAATGACTTCCAGTCATCTTCCCCAAACTGTGCAGCTTGGAGCACTGAAGTCTTTATTTTGGGGGAAGAGAAGGAAGTATAGAATTTATTTGGAGGGTTAAGAAACAAAGACCAGGAAACTAAGGAAGGAGAAAACTGAAAACTAAAAGAGACTGCTGCCATCTAGAGTCGAGACTTAAAGTTGATTATGTTTTCAAGAGTGGCATTCAATTAATGTATTTGTGAAAACAATGGTAGAGGAAAATGCCTCAGAGCAATACAATTGCTTATTTTCATTTCAGTGGAAATAATGGTAACTTCTCAAAGTATTTTGGAATTTTAGTAAGTGCATTTTTTGTGTACAGGTAACCTAAGTATATTATTTCTGATTAAAAAATTTCTAATCACATGTAAAAATTGAGAAATAACATTGTACTAAAAGGAGAACAACAATTTAAAATTAAGTACGTGTTTAAAGGAGGCAACAAAAGTTGCAAACAAGCTGGATACAGATAACTGAGACTGAAAACATTCCTTTCAATGTTGTACTCAATATGATGCAATTTTCATTCATATATATGATATTGCTCAAATATGCTGTAATATTAAGCAGCAAGATGTAAGTTTGATTTTTTTCGTGTTTTTAAAAAAATTAACTTTAAAATATAATGTTGTTAAATCCCCCCCAAACTTCAGCTGACAGTGAAGTTGGAGATGGGTTTTGAGATCTCTTTAAAATACTGATTTGGAGCACAAACTGTAACATGAAGATCATCCTGAAAAAGCATGTGTGTAGAAGCTAACCAAGCTGGTTAGAAGATAAGCTTTCTCTCCAGAGAGAAAGAGGGAAAACAGATTACTTGGTTTCCATTAGTTCAAACCCTAGAGAGATTTAGAAGGACAAAAAACTGCTAATTGAATAAAATGTTTATTTTTTTAAAAATTCTCCATTTTTATAGCATAAGCAGTTACCTTTCTAAGAGAGCTTCCAAATGTGAACAAGTCACTCTGGGATCCTACTTTGGATTTAGACTTTAAAAATTAACTAAATTTTTGGAGTAACACGGCCTCTCCTTAACTTTCTGACCAACTTAAAATTTGACCTGAATTTTAAACCATTCTATGACATTTCCTGACTGTATTCCTGCAAGTAGTTGCACTAAAAGCAAATTGGGTTTAGAAGAGTGCATGCAAAGATACTATCAGAATTGTGGTCTGTATTAGGACTTATTAACTGACAAGCATCTTTTTGTTTGTTTCTGCTTGATTTGAAAAGTATGTTCAATATTTTCCAATCTGATTGCATTCTTCTTTGCAAGGGTATCCTGGGAGTACAGACAGAAAAGCAACCTGTGTGTAGAAGGGCATATGCTGAGGGGCTATTATCACGGCAGTGTCACAGGGCTTTTCTCACCTCCCTTATCTCCTTTCCCTGACATGTTTCTCCAGCTTCAGCCTCTCAGCCCTTTGTGTAACACTGTACTGGGAAATTAGCACTCAGACCAGGTGGTAGCATATGGGGAAGACTGGGAGCAGGACAGGCAGGTGAAGAAGGTCCAGTGCAGAGTTCTTTGCAGTGAGGCTTTTACTTTTGATTTACAAATCACAAATAAGAACTGCTTGTTTGTTTGCTTTTCCTACTTTTTTTTCTCCTTCTCACCACAATTATAAATCAGAATTAGTGACCTTAGTCTGAACGACTTGAAGGCTTGTAGTACCTTGAACTGGGACAGTGGCAGACACCTTTTGTCCCGTGTCACATTTGGTACCCCCACTTGTCTGGTCCTCCTTTGCTGCTCCTTCTGCCCCTGGTTGTCCGGTTTCACAGTCCCAAGGGAAGACCCACCAATGGGTTCTTCTGAGAGGAGAACTTCTCTTGCACAAAGCCGGTCTCTTCTCTCCCAGCAAGGCAACACCCCACTGAAGTCTGAGTTTGCAGGAGCAAGCAAATGCTGTTGATGAGACACCTCTGATCTACCGGTTCTAGGGCAAGCAGAAGCTCCTGCTGTAGTGTTTCCAGTAGGACTGTGAAGTGAGGCTGCCTCACAGCACAGCCTCTGCATACAGCAGCACTCCCATCCGGTTCCTGAAGGTGTTAGAAATCCCATTGCAGGCTTGAAGGATTAGAGGTACGGTGTTCAATGCAGAAAGGGTAACAGACTGTCCCAACTTGAATCTATGTGAATGTCCCATGTATGACGTGCAGGGTGGTGGAATGGCCTCAGTCATAGAACCATAGAATCCTAGAATGGTTAGGGTTGGAAAGGAACTTACTTAAAGATCATCAAGTTCCAACCCCCTTGGTGGGTTGCAGATGGGGGCAGGGGAAGGAGGACAACCATCAGGTGGAGCGGAGCAGGGCTGGGCTGAGCATGGTAAACACAAGTTCAAAATATTGTGCCCTAATATTTGGTGCTGAGTGTGCTTTCAGAATAGATGCCTATTGGCATTACAGCATCCTTGTGTCTTTTCATCACTGGTACATCCTACTTCTAGAGCCTTGATATAACTGTTAATTAGCAAAAACATTTTGAGTAATTTTATCTATTTCCATTCTCTATATAAAAGACTATGTTTGAATTAGCCTCCTTTTCACTTGTGTCATTTGATACTATTCAAATTTTCAGTTATTCAGATTTTGATCTCCTATTTTCAGTCAATTAGATGTATAAACACACTGTGTTTGAGAACCACCTTTTAGCTACATATATAGAGACATCTGTGTCTATACATGCAGCACTCCCTAGTTTAAATCAGAACGTGCTCTTTGTCCTTTTCTTTGGCTCTGGCAGCATTTCTCTGGCCTTCGAACAGAAAGGAATATGGTTCTGTTTTCATGGAAGTTCATCTTAGGATCAAACATTTCACACACTTTGATAAATCTGCTCAGCCACTTTTTAAAGAGAAGGCTGTCAAAAAGCACTTTATAGTTTTACTCTTCCTTTTTGTTCTCAGTTCTTTGAATTTTCCTATTCTGAGTCTTGAAAATAACTTCACATTCGTTAATAGTTACGTCTCCTTCCATTTTCGCCCAGTATGCTCGTCTTGTTATTGCAGCCTAGATGCAACTATCAAGAAGAAGTTAAATTAACAATGTACATGAGCTCTTTTCCTTAAGCTCCTTTGAACTACTTGATCTCTATATTTAATTCTGAGGTCTAAAATGAAACCCTGGCACCATATCTTTCTCTCTACCTTGCTCAATTCTCCACAGCTCTGAAAGGAGAATGAGACTTCTGACAGATTACTCATACTATTTTTATTTGTAGTTGCTGCAATTAGGAAGATTCACCAAAAACTTTTGGAGGGTTTTGGGAGGGGATTAAAATTCTCTGCTTGCTGGTCTAACATGATTACTTCCTCCAATCTTCTTTTCCCTCTTCTGATTTAATAGAGTTTTAAAGTAACACAATATTTCTGTTTACTTTCTTATTTGGGCATAAGCATCTCAGAATTTATGAGCAGGATCTGAGCATGAAAAAAATAAATAGGTAGATTAGTTTGCTTGTGTTCTCTGACAGATTGAGCATTTAGTCATTAATAAATTCATTGCATTCTTCAAAGTAGAGTTTTACATGGAAGAAAATGTGGAGGGGAAGAGTATTCTACCTGGTTTGTAGATTTCTGGATGCTTTCTTAGTTCTTTATGCTGGCAGTTTGACCCACCCTCATTTACAATGGCTTTTCATATATGGCATCCACACAGTGTAACATCATTAGATTACAGATATAGCATATGGGTCTCATCCTGCAAATGCTATTGTCATGCTTCTTCACTGAGAACATAGCATCATGTCAGTACACAGTACATATGCAAGCGATACATTTACAAATCTGAACAGGACTTGAGACGAGCAGCAAACTGCCTAGATTGCTGGAGGGGATAGCTAAGCAGACAGAGTAAAAGAGTTAAATACATGTGGCTTGGCTAAACAGCAGTTCAGGGGAGTGTAGCATCATGTCTTAGAAATGTAGAGGAGGGAAGATAGAACAAGAAAGAATCAATTAAGCCATTACATGAAAGTATTAGCTAAAAGCAGGAGCAGCAGATTAATCTGTTTAACCCTCAGTTTAAAAACTTTCTGCCAGCACCTTTCCTTTGCATCACAACATATGGTGGACAAAACCTTTTAGAATGTTTAATGAAGCAAAAAACCACCAAGAATCCTTTATGAATGGAACCAGAAGAAAGTATAACAGTGGTCTCTCAATTTGTTGGGTGTTAAATTTGGGGGAAGCTCCTGGACCTGCTGTAAGGAGTAGTTTGCAGGGCTGCTGCTTGTCTGGATGGTTTATACTACCTCCTCCTTTCTCCTGTTAACACGTCCTGTAGGACCTGTGTTATTACTGGTGATGTCCCCATGCAGTTCCCTCCAGGAGAGAGGATTGAGGTGTCAGGTGAAGCATATGTAATTCAAAATTCTGCTACGCTGCGATTTTTTTGTGTCTGTGCAGGCTAAAAGAACACGGTGTGTGCTGTGTGTGTGCCTCACTGTACTCCCATCCTGTTAATCTGTATTTCTGAATCAGTTGTCATGCTGATAGTCTGGGCAGTGTTAGTTGTAGGCCTAAACCTAGGCAGAGCTGCAGAGGGAGTAGAGAAGCCTGGGAGGGATAGGTGAAATTACGGCTCTGTGGAAATCAGTAGGAGGTTGCTAGCCAGTGTGACGAAAATTTCCCCCTGAGATAGTGATGTGTTAGCAGAGTTGATTTCTTGTAAGCTGGCTCTTCTGAATTTCATAATTTGAGCCATTAGAGATTTTACTCTTTTAAAATAATTCCTTTTTTTTTTCCCAATTATTTACTGAACAGCTCTTCACCAAAATGATAGAATCATAGAACCTTAGAAATGCTCTGTTAGATTTTGGTTATCTGAAGTAAAAAAAAAAATAAAAATATATATATATATATAACCATGTCTCCATTTAAATAGGCATTACTGTCCTTGAAATGTCAAATATAATATGACATGTCAATTATTGTATGTCAGGCCCATGATGTATTTTTGGCCTCTGTTGATTTAGATGGGTTTTGACGTGTGCTTGACGTATCCTAATGGTGCTTCTTCAGTTCAGTGAATGTCTTGAAAACAGCATTGAATGGCACATAAATCACAGCACCACCCTTTGTGGGAACATTTGCCAGAACATGAAGTAGCAGCTTTATGTTCCTGCGAGTGTTTGGTCAATAATTGCTCTCTTGTCCCAGAACTGGGAGCCCGCAGTTTCTGGCAGGTTTGCCAGCAGGGCAGAAGGAGTCTGATCACAAGCCTGGTTTACTCAAGGATTTTTTAGTCATTACTTTAGAAAAAGAAAACCTAGCATTTTCTTAAGAGATCTTTTATAAATTTCGTACCGGTATTTGTGCCTGGCGATGTGTATGTGGTATGGAAGCGTGCAGCGGGACTCTAGACCTGATCACCATATAGCATTAGTAAGGGTTTCTTCCTAACCATATTCACCTAAAATATGTGTGTAGAATAAGGATGAAGCACTCTCTCAAAACATCATTGCTAACAGTAAGTATCATTTATTGGCTGCTAACAGAATGAGAAATGAGAAGTTATGTTTTACTCTTTTATACTATATACGTTCAGATTTTGTTAGTTCTGCTTAATATGAGTGTTTACTCTTCTGCCTCAAAAACCTGCATGTTTGTACAAGCAGGTGATTCAGCCACTTCCCCAAAAGATGATACACCTAAGGTGGTATGAGGAAGAGGGAGAGAAGGAAGAAGGATATTATCCACAGACTTTTCAAATTGAGAACTAAACCACACAAAGAATAAGGGACAGGACTAAGGATACCTGGGAAATCAGCACTCCAAGCCATGTTGTCCTCCTTTCCTGATCTTCACTGCTGTTTGAATTTAACACATTGCTTTAATGAGAAGCTGTGCATTTAATTTAGGTACACTTTCAAATGCTACTCTTGAGTAAGATGGGCTCTGAAATAATGTGAGACTTTGTATGTGTTGTCCTTCAAAACAGCTTTTAAATCCCGTGCTTTCAGACAGGTAGAGTTAGGCTTCAGCACTTCAGAAAAAAAAGCTCAGCCACGGCACATCTAAACCACGTCTCTGCTCTTGGAACTCCTGAGGCTGAAATGAAAGCAGCCTGTCACAAAAACAGGTGAATACTGGGCCATTTGTTGTTGTTGCTCAACTTTTTGTCATAGAATGAGATAGTAGGTTTTACCATTCTGGTGTTAAATAGAGAGCGGTGCAGTATGCGCTACCGGTTTGGCTGGTATTCAGTAATTCTGCACACTGTCTCCCTGCCTGCCTTGCCTTTTACAGAAGAGAGAAGAGGTTTGTCAGACTTTTAGCATGAAAAGATGCAAGAAGTCTGCCTGACAGGACACCAGCCACTGAAAAGATTAAAGATGTTTTGAAAATTACTATAATTTACTGAACACAAAATACATTGAAATTCAATGTCTGATTTTTGTAGACCATAACAAGCAAGAAACGACTGGCCAGTGAACACAGCCTTTTAACTCTACCTTGAATGAACAGGTTAGCAGAAGTGTTACAGCTTTCTTCTCTGCTTGCTGCAGGGCAAGTGGTGGGGTGGTTATCCCTGTCCACATCTTACACCTATCTCCTGGGGGTCAGGAGAGAGACTTTGTCATGCCACAGGGTGCTTCTACATCACATTTAATTAACATTTTTACTATTAAAAAATCTTTGATATCAGTATTCAAGACTTCTCCACCTCTGTTTGTGTAACAAGCTGGGTTGCATTTGAGTGTCAAAATGTGTGATTTAAATGAGAAATTGATTTTGTGGCTGCTGTTACAGCTAATACAAAACTCAGAACAGACCTCTGCTTATCCAAGCAAAAGGGGAAGAAGTGGGCTTGGGAATGAGAATTTCCAAAGAGGAATTAGGGATGTAATTGAAGTGAATGGCTTCCCTACAGCAATATTTCTGAAAAAAAAAAAATGGGTATGGGCACCATAAGTTGGATTTTCTCCATCCAGCTTGTGATTTGTGTCAAACTTGATTTCAGTCTGTGGTGACAGTCCTCATCCCTCTGTCCCTCCCCTATGGGATAGAGCAATATAAGAGGGGCAAAGAAATGAGAACTGTGGCAGAAGGTAAGAGCCCTGCTCTCTCCCCCTGCCACCAAAATGCACTTCCTCACCTCTGGATGGGTGTTGGAAGGTGCCTTGAGCAACCTCCCTCCCCCCCCAGGTGATGTTGACAGGGGTGCCTGCCCAAATGACAGGCAGCTCTGCAGTGAGCATGGGGCCTGGGACCCCATTTCCAGGGTGTGATGTCTAGCTTGTCTTACTTAGGCAGTCACTTGCAGTGGTCACAGTTGTGTCATCTTACCTTGCGCCGAATGCCGCTCTGATGTCTCTCTCCACCCGCCTAACACTTCTTATTTACTGTAGTTGCAGTGGTATTGTTCTGTCATGCTGGGAGTTTTGGATTTGAATCTGGTGGGTTGTTTTTTTCTGTGCCTCTTCCAAACGAACAATTGTGACAGCAAAATGCTTTGATAATTATCCCTTTTTACTGCATGCAAAGGCTCCAAATGTTTTAGGAAATTATGGGGTTTTTTGATCTTCAAAGTTCTGGTATGTTCCATCCCATTTAACAAAACAAAACAAAACAACATATGTGCAGGGTTGAGTTTTGCTAGATTTTAACAGACCCTGATTTCTCCAGTAAAAGCTTGAGTGTAAGCATGACGGTTGTTCTTAATTACTATATTGTCAGTACTAGTTGGTGCTTTATTTGGTGACTGATACTGTTTGTAAGATCTCAGATAGTAAACAAGCAGAGATTTTAATAGATTAGAGAGGGAACATGTCCAGAAGTACATGTGGGGGATTTTTAGTTTGTTTTTTTTTCCAGAAAGGAAATTTAAAAGTATAACTAAAGAAGTCCTGATGTGGATTTCAGTTATTAAGCCAAGCATCCTGTTGGTGAAGATGTGGGAGACTGGTGCTTTCAGGGAAGCAACAGAAATTCCAGAGATGAATAAACTGGGTCCTGGGTCAGCACAACTGGCTTTGGGCTAATATATGCGGGAAACCTGTGGCAAAGCAAGGGACCGCTGGGTCCTAGACTGGTGCTCCTGACGACGCATTCAAGACAGTTGAAATTCAGAGCACTCCCTTGTAGCCACTCAGATCTGTTGACCTATCTTTGGGACTGAAAAACTATGCTTGGCAGAGTGCTAATGAGCAACATGCATAAATTAGCAAGGTGAATGGAGTGGCCCGTTGTTACCATCCCTTGATTCTCAGCGTTGTAGGAGGCGCAGTGGGTAGGGATGCGCCAGCTTCAGAGGGAGCAACTAGACCTGTTTCACTTCTTTGCAAGGTTTCCTTTGTAATGTGAATGTGCTTCCAAGTGTGAAAATAAATAATAGTGATGGTAGTGTAAAAAAAAAAAAAAAAACCACCACACCAAGTAATAGCAAGGCCGTAGAAATACTCTTTAGCACTAATTAGGACAATGAGTATCATGCAGACGAAGGGGGGAAGGTCTGATATGTGTTTCTAAGGCATCTGCAAGAAATTCTACTGGCGACTGGGTGGTGTTTCTGCATGGATGGAAACCAAGTTCCTTCCCTCCTCCCCGACACATTTTCTAGTCAAAAGAAAAAGTGTGCTAATCTAAAATGACTATTTAACCCTCTGTGAAAAGTGTTCATTTAACTGCAATACTAGATGACTCTGAATTCTCTCTCTTTCTTTCATTGGGCAGCATTGTTTCTAAATATTTATCTAAATAATTCTTGTGGGATTAAGCTAATTAAAATCTATTTCATAAAGCCTGCAAACATGCAGTTTTGGCTGTTGCTAGTATTTAGGGAAGGGCTGGGTCAAAAATCTGATGGTTGCAAGGCTTGTTTGACTTTGTGTCTTTTTATCCTTTTCTGAACAAAACATTCAATGTCTGTTGGAAATAGCAGAATAATTTCCCTCAAGTAATTGAATACTTCACGTCCCAAAGGGAGACATATGCCCTTTAGCCAGTGGAAGAATATTTCTTATCAGGAGAATGCATTGTGTTACATTTCAAAAAACCTGAAGAGGCAACTTAATTTAAATCTTACACAATTTAAATCCTCTTCTGAGAACTTTCCTATAAATTCACACACAAAGTGATAGTTAATATAACGAAACAAGTCCTTGATCTGATTTTGCCTTCGTGGGGCTGGAGCACTCATAGAGTGAAATCTTGACCCTTTATTTTGATGGTACAAAGTCCTCAGGATTTTGTTCTTTCCTTTCTGAAGAATGTTGCCATCCTAAAGGCATCAGTAGCTTTTCCTGACCAGGGAATATCCACACTGAGGGCCACCTAGTTGTTAAGTGGAGGAGTGTGAGAGCAAGCCCACGCAGCCACTCAACCCAGTGAAGCACAGAGGAGTGGAGCTGCTTGGCCACCGGCCTAAGCGATGTTCTTGAAAAAGTGTTATGAGTTATTCGTCGTGCAGAATAGAAACTTTGAGTGCAAATGGAACCATTTCTAATGTGAGAAACAGATCTGTTAAAGATGTGTTTCCTTAGATTTCTTAGTACAAAACGTACTTTATGGCTATACGCAGTCTGCCTACAGAAGAAATTTAGCTCTTAATCAAACCTTGCCCTGCCCACAAGCACTTGAGATCATAAACACAGTGCTGCCTTGGTGAGGAAGTGTTAAGGGGACTGATTCGTGACAACTCCAATACTCTGGTTTCCTCTTTCTGTTGAGAGAACATATGTCTGACTCCACAGAAGACTGTGGCAGCTTTGCTGGATTTTTCTGATGCCCACATCCAAGCTGAATACCTTTCTGACTGATGAATTGGTGTAATGATAAACAAGGAATTGTTGATATTTGCCTTTTTTGGTATGTGTGAGAAGTAAGTACTCTGTTGCCTAATTAAATACAAGTGTAAAAACTCCATCTACCTGCAGTTACTCAGAATGCAGACTGTATTCGCCAGGTAGAAATCAGATTAATGTCAGTGATGGAGAGAAGAAAAGGAATGGTTGCCCACATGGTCCAGCTGATCTGTGCGAGGCCAGATACGTAACTCTTGATATGGTAACTCTTCCAGCTCATAGATGGTAGACATGGGTTCCTCTTTTTCCGAAATTGTGTGGCTGAGTGATTGTACAGCTTTCAGGGACACCTTCTATCCCAGTGTGCAGATGAAGCCACTAGAAATCTCTCAGGTACTAGCAAATACAGTGAAACTGCAACTATATAAATTTCTGCCTATGTAAATGTCTTACTCAGTGACAAAACCTGGCCCTGTGATTTTCTAGAGAGGCAGTTCCCAACTGGAGAGGTTGCAGCAAGTCTGGGAGAAGAGGGAAGGAAAATAAAGGACAAGAGGAGAAAAGAAATGGCAG
>NW_010097780.1:165938-220246 GCF_000699245.1 Pterocles gutturalis | reverse complement strand
AAGAGGCTGAGGAGCTCAACCCAGTCAAACCCAGAATGTTGGTTTTCAAGTGAGACTATATTGTAAACAGGTCTGGAAAACTGCAGATGCAAGGAGAGTTAGTGGAGTTTCTTTGTATTGCAGTAGTGTATTAGTACTCTGTTCATGGATTTGGACCTCACTGGACTTACTGAACTTGGCAAACACAATACAGCAAAAAAGGTGTAGCAAGGATCTTGTAATCTAAATTGAGGGATACTTCATTGACATGCATGGCTGTAAAGCCAGGTACAAGTTAGCATATTGAATAGAAGAGCTGTCTTCTTGTAAAACATAAATACATCGTCATTCCTCATTGTTGTTAATGAAAACATGTGATAACAAATCTGTGTGGCCTCTGGGGTATAGTAACAATTTTGATTTATAGAATATTTTTTCGTGTTCTTTTATAAAAAATTCCTTTCAGTAGGAGAGGGCGCTCTGGAAGGAAAAAAAACAAAACAAAACATAAATCTCAAACTTTATGAATTAGTAGTTTTAGAAAAAGAAACCCAGATCCCTGAAGTACGATCTCATGCTCAGTAACTTGTTTGTCCCCAAATGAATTCAGTTATTTAGTTCCTTTTCTCCTAGATGGATCAAATAGGTATGATACTTATTTTATCTCTGCAGTAGATTAAGTCTTTGCAATATATATTCTCGGAGACAGGATCTTGTAGAGGGTTGTGGGGCACACAAAATTGTTTTTTTGATATTACATTCTATTGGGAGTGACAGGTTATCTTTACATATTTAAGCACCAAAGTGTACACTTTAGTGGAGTCAGTTATTTAGTAATTACTGAAATCTGCTTGATGACACAGGGTATGACAGATGACCACCTGTAATTTCATTATACATAGGTAATATAGATACATATCCAGGGTAATCAAATATTTAACGTATCGATAATAATCCTTCTGGAGAGGAAGGAAGAAAAGGTCATTCACATGAGCTTCAGTCCCAGTGGGTGTAATGTCCTCATTTAATGTCACTGACCTGGCAAAATGTTATGCGGCAATTTTGTCAGCTAAGGATACACAAGAGAGAGTTTTTAATCACCACCACAGTGATCAGTTCCACATTTGTTGGTCTGACCAACAAGAGGAGGTGGATGCTCAGGCAAGAGTCATCATTGTACAGATGTTGGGACTGACTACAGTGCTGCACAGGTGTGAGAAATCAGAATTAAAGTTATGAGAAGAAAGTGACATCTGGAGAGCAAGGTACAATGTGCAGGGAGTCCTGCAATAGAAAGTGGAGCTTCTACACTGTTTCTGCAAGTAACCAGAACAAAGGTGAACATCTGCTCCTCACACCACCTCACCAGTGAGGAGGCTGGGGGTGTGCAAGAAGTTGGGAGGGGATATTCCATACCGTATGGCATCATGCTCAGCATGTAAAGCTGGGGGAAGAAGAAGGAAGGGGGGAAACGTTCAGAGTGATGGTATTTGTCTTCCCAAGTGACTGTTACACGTGATGGAGCCCTGCTTTCCTGGAGATGGCTGGACACCTGCCTGCCCACTGGAAGCAGTGAATTAATTCCATGTTTTGCTTTGCTTGCATGCGCGGCTTTTGCTTTACTTATTAATCTGTCTTTATCTCAGTCCATGGGTTGATTCTCTCCCCCATCCCATGGTGGGGGAAAGTGAACTGCTTAGTTGCCAGCTGGGGCACTGTCTGTTGTTTCTAAAACTTTTGCAGGTTGAAACAAGCTCTGTATGTCCTAGCATGTTAGGACAAATGTGAAATGCATCTTTGTTAAGCAGCAGCCCCATAATTCGGTAGGGGTGTTGCTGGTCTGGGAGCTGCTGTTGCCCATGCTTGGCTATGGCTGGATGTAGTTTTGCAGGAATGAGTTTGTCTCTACTTAGAGGCTGGCCCAGACTTTGGTCCTTACAGCAGAATCTGCAGGTGTTCCAAGTTTGTTCCCAAAACCAGGAGCAAACATTTAAATTATGTAGGCAGTGCTTAAGTGCAGGATAGTTAACATGTAATTCCTGTGCTCTTTTACACAATAAGTCTGTAGGGTAAAATTTTCTTAGTTAATGATAAGTGTAGAATAGATAAAAGGTTTTAGTAGGTTTTTTTTAGGTATCATTTCAGAGTTTATTGTAGCCTTAATTTGTAGGCTTTCTCTATTGTGTGGGGCAGTGTGCTTTGCAGTCCCAGTTCTCCGGTTATCAAATCTGGGTGACATGCTGGACCATGTTGTAGATATTTTCTGTTGCATTTTCCTTTCCTTAAAATCCAGCACAGAGGAACAACATGAGAGAGGAGAATGTGGGGTGTGTGTGTGTACCTCTCAGCCCAATGTGGAGCTGGGATACTCCCAGGACTGCATTGCTCTGGGAGCTGGGAAGGGCTCCTGGATCCCACAGCATAAACCTGTCTCAGAAGAATCAGGCAACTGTCTCATTCTCATGACTCAGATTAACACAGCTGATAGCAGAGGTGATGGATAATTTTGGAAAGTTGTGCCACGATTGACATTGGTGCTTTTCCTAGTATCCGTCTGCCAGAACTTTGTTTCGTGTATAGTCATGCTTTCAGTTCCGCCACAGACAAGAGAGATGTTGTAATGCACTTGGGTATTGCAAGGCAGCTCAGAGTTCAAATAATTTTAGCTGGCCTCAGTGGGGTTAAATGCTGCGGTCAGAGATGTGCAGGGTGTATGTTTGCCCAGGACAGGGATGTAAGAGCACAGGAATGGCTGTACAGAGCCAGAATAGGGAATTCTCTTGGCTAAGACTCTGCCTCCAGCAGCAGCCAGAAGTGGACACCTAGGACAGAGCATTAAGAGAGCAAACTTGGCACTCTCTGACTCGTGTCTGCTCCTGGCGTGATTTCCCAGCATCTTCAGCTCAGACACTTCCTGAACCAAATGTATTCAAATTGTCTCTTATTTGTGTCTTATTTACCCGTGTGATTTTCCTATTTAATATGTGTACTGTTTGTATATGCTGCCAAATTCCTCCTTTCTTTCTTAACAAAAGGTGTAATTTCCAGTATAGCATCACCCTTAAAGTACGCTGATTGAAGTAACTACCACTAATAAAAGAGCAGTACATATTTTCCTGATTGCCTTAAGTACTGCTTAATATGTTGTAATGTCTAACATTCCTAAGGCAGATATTTGCCTTTCATGAAACATTAATTAGAATCTAAGAATCAAAGAGGAGAAAAAAAATACATATGTATATATGCACATGCATCTGTTTGTCTGTGAAGGCGAGATGGTAGAAACTTCGTATTTTAAGAAAAAAGCAATAAGTAAATATTTGAGGGAGCACTTTATCAGGAGATTACACTGATCTTTATTAAGCATATTAAAGCAACAAAATACTATAGTTTTTATATCATATGATTTTGGCATCTCACTGCTATAGTGGCTGAAGTTTTGTAAACTGTAATGAAAAATAATCTGTATCTTGTGTCTTCACAGTTTAATATGTTGTGTTTGTAAGGATACTTTCACCAATATCCTGAGTGTGATGGTAAAAGTATACGAGCTATCAGAAAATAAAATTATGTTATGTGAAAAGCCTACTACAAAAGGAAGTAATCGAGAGCTGAAAACTGGGAAATGTGGTTCAATTTCCCTTTTCAAAAACACAGAGAGCTCATATCATGCCAGTTAGCATCTGAGACTTGAAGGTCTTAACAGAAGGAGGGTACTTTATCCTTAGCGAGATTAGCTCCCTGAATGAGTGCTATGCTGCTGTGCATGTGTTCACTTCATTCAGAAATGTGCCAAAGGAGCCAAGCACAGGCGTTGGGACTGGAGTTGTCTCTGCTTCCGACTGTCCTTGGCAGCTGAGGAGCTGCTCTGTGAGCTGTGTGCAGTCACTGCTGCCCCGCTTCACCCAAAAGAGCACTGACGGCTGCCCGTGGGTTTGGGTGAGCACGCACTGCTCAGTGTGTCAGGGGATGCTGTCCCACCACTGGCTCCAGAGGCCAAGATTTTAAAAAATAATGCAGAAAGCTTGACTGATGCCCATAGTTATTCATGTAAGAGCTCTGGTTTCTAGAAATGCTAAGTGGCCAAAACCAACAATGTTTCTGTAGACTAGGTTCCCTTTGAATGCCAAGCAAATGCTAGAGATTCAAGGTTTTTCTTCAACTGCTTATTACCATCTGAATGCAGATATGTTACATTCTAGTTTTCCACTTTTATTTTGTTTGCCTGCACTTTCAGTTACTATGACTGAAGTTTTGCACGTCTCATAAAGGAATAAAGCACATTGCTAAATGTATACTCTGCTTGTGTATTTGAGCATTGTATATTTATATCTTTTTCCCCTTAAAAAAAAAAAAAAAAAAAAAAGAAAAACTTTGAATAGCTGGGTGTCCAAAATTGGCCTGAGGGTGAGATATGAATGTCTGCCTGTTGGTTCTGTCCTGTATTGCCAAGGCACATTGTCACCTCCTAAGTATGTAGCGTGGTAATATCTCCCAATTTTTGTTTTCAGCCTGTCTATTTATGTGTTTATCTTTGTGTGTGTTACACACGAGTATCATATGAAGAAGCTTCCTTGTGGAGCAAAAGCTGGATTTTTCCAGTTGTTCCTTGTGTTGATTGCTTATGTCCATGTTCTCAAATTTCTTCATACAAATTCTGAATTTCCTTGGAAGTTATGGCACTGGTGGTAGTCACAGCTGGTTGCCACTGAAAGGGGTGATGACACTCCCCTAACCGTTGGCCACAGGTTCCCATCCTCTCCCATGTGTCCGTGCGGGTACTTGGTGGACTCCACTGTTTAGAGAGCTAAACCAGCAAAAGCAAGCAAGCTGGTCAAGTGTTATTTTTTCAGAATTTACTTTTTGACATTGTGGGTCACTGGACTGGCTTGTTGCAGAATCAGACAAGTGCCGGTGGGAAAGCAACTGGAGCAAGACTGTCCTGGTATGCCACCTTAGCCAAATCACATCCTTTAACAGCCCAGAGCCTGAGAAACACAAGATGACCGTGGCTCACATTATGCCCACATTGTGGAGCACACTCTGGCCTGCCAAGCTCCTCATCTGAGCTGAGCAGATGCCGCACGGGGCTGAGCCCAGTCTGGTTCTCCTTTTTCTGGTAGCCAGAGTAGAGGGGAAACAGCTGATACGTGCCCGGGTCTTACCCCAATGTGACGTTAGCGTCTGTTTTTAGCAGCCATGGAGTATTGTTAAGGTGCAGCCGTAAGTCTCTTATTTAACTACAGGGCCAGATAGAGAGAAAGTTAATGCAGTCTGAATGCTGTAAAGGAGAGATGTATGATAAGGTGGGGGGGACTTTGGACACGAGCTCGTCTACGCTTGTTGGTCTTGAGTCACTGCGTTTTCCATAAGGTCTTTTGTGAGGCAGATGGGCAACATAGCCAAGGAGCTTGAGCTCATAGCGGAGTGGTCGAGGAAGAGTAAAGGTGGCAATCATAAGACGAAAATGCAACACTGGGACACTGTTTGGGTTTGTACAGCAAAAAACAAAGTGGCAGCTCGCTGCACATCCCTGGCTCTGTCCTGGTTATGTCAGCCAGCTCTTGCCTGACTTACTGGGACACCATCAGTGCCATGCTTTGGTAGCCGAAGGTAACACTGCATATTTGCCATGGGGTGAGGGCATGTGAGCAGGCTGTTTGTAGGGAGCAGCCACTGTGCAGCGACTTGTCACCACATGGCATGTTGTTGGTGTGTCACAGCACTGAACAAAGTTCAAGTCTTTAATAAATGTACCATGCTCCCCAGGCAGCCGTGCTCTGCAGATCTCTCAGGAAAGACAGAATTGGTATAAAAAGACCCAATATGTGTGGTTTTAACAGTGCTACTGCATATACCGAGGGCTTTTCACGGTCTGTATGTGGAATGGAGGCAAAACCCCCAGGAGGTTAGGGGCAGCATTTGCAGAAAGGAAGAATAATAATCTTGCATCACCAGGGTTGTTGTAAACCTAGCCGCATGCAGTGCAGATCACGTTCAGCAGAACTTGATGGCCATCTACTGGCGAAGCCCTGGGCTTTGTTTTACTTTGCAGGCTTTTTTGCATCAGAGAGACAAGCACTTGGCCTTGTGTGAGTTGCACAGATGCGTGTTTTCACTTCTAACTGGAAGTAACATAGCTGAAGTTTTGTAGATCACCCTAAATGCTCACATTGGTTTCATTCATTTCACCGTCTGAGTAGTACTGACTGCAGGTGTTGCAGCTGCTTATGGACAACCAGCAGTCTGACAGGATTTCTGTTAGTGTAATAGATTCTATACTACTATAGAAATTACACTGGAAATAAACCAGCAAATAAATGAATGCCAAACTGACAGGTCAGAACCCAATTTTCTTCTTTATTAATTTATCTTTTGAGCTTGATGTATCAGCAGTAATTTGATACAACCTGCAGTTTCCCTGGGATGTTACCTGTGGTGTCAGTCCTATTGCTAAACCTCACCCTGAACCTTAAACGCTGCCTGAGCTCTTGGCCATTAACAGGAGAACTGGCAGCTCCTCCTCTGGGCACCCTAGCAGCTCGCAGCTGCTGATGCGTTTCCAGGTCTTCAGTCTGGGTAGTCAAGAGAGTAATTTACAGTCAAGAGAGGCTACTACAATATGGGGGGGTATGTTTGTTTGTTTGTTTGTTTGTTTCACATGGTTTTAAAACATATTGTAAACAAAAAAAAAAAAACCTCAGTAAAAAAAAATACCCGAGTTCCCTGTCATGTCCATTCTCAAAGACTTTGTCCATTGAGGTGCCATCAAACTAGTTTCTGGAGCCTTGTACTGACCATAGCCACCTGGCAGAACCCCCATGGACTTCAAAACAAAAATTTTGGCACAGAGCATGGTTTTGAGGACTTTTTTTTTGTGTCTCTCTATGTGGCAAGTGAGGGTATTTTATAGAAATTGCTTGAGAAAGGGAGGGTGTCCCTTTACTGCTGCATGGCCAAGGGAGGGAACAGCAGCAAATCAACTGACAGTTACTGCAAGAGGGACTAACGTTGGGAAGCTCAAAAAAAGCACCTTGTGCTCTTTTTAGGGCTTCTTGTGGTACGTTTAAAAAAATCACACAGCTTTGTAAAGCTAAAGCAAGACTGGTGGTATCAGGTAGGGTCTGGCTCCTTTCCACCGGTGAACGTGTCTCACTGTGGGGTCCCCCTGCACCACAGGGGTTAGAGTGGCAGAGGAAGATCACCTTGGAGGGGTGCTCTCACTTCTAATGTGAGTCTCTTCTGCTGGCTAGTTTGTCATCCAGCCTGCACTGCTGCAAAGGGACAGCATGAGATTGCATTTGGTGGTTCCAGTTAATGTTAACCTTTCTCCTCAGCATGCTGAGCAAGTGATGGCTGTGAAGCCCACAGGGGTCGGTGGCAATGCACGGCACCTTCTGTGGCTTTTCAGTTATTTTCCCTGGCATGGAATAGGTAGGATGCTTTGCCTTTTAGAAGGAGGGAGCAATTCAGTTAAGAAGCAGCAGCAGTGATCATGTGCCACCTTTGCGGCACTGCTTTAGGCCACCATCTCCTGTATAAATATCTGGGAAAGCACAGAGCAGTTCCCAGCAGTGAGGTCATTTTCTTGTATGTGACAAATAGCTTTTTAGGAGCTGCTGACTCCGCTTAAGTTTCGTTTTGTCTTGGGGCTGGAAATTGCAGCAACATTATAAACTTGATCCTCCTCCCATTTAAACAAGCAGTACTATCCAAGACCTGAATGCCCTGTTACAAAATAGGCTTTTAAGACAGCTCATAAATCACATGCAGCAAAAATGGTGCACAAATATTTGTTTTTAAAGATAAAGATTTTCAGGTTTTGAGCACTGGATTTTGTACCTTCAGTATTGAGCTTTAAGATTTGATTTACATGTTTGCTTTTTATTTTAGCTGATGGGATGTTTTAAAAAAAATCTGGAGTAGCAAGACCATTCTCAGTGAATCATCTAAGCCAAGACTTTTATTTGCAGATGCTTAAGTGCAATTCCTAAGCCATTTCTGTGAGAGCTAAACATTATCTGTATTCTTGTCATATAGCTAAAGTGCTGATATGTCTTCCTCTCTCAGAGACTACTTTTTGCTAGTTAGTGTTAATATTATGGCCCTCTGTCTGTTTCTTCCTCCATTTCAGAAATCCCCTGCATACCTATTTACACACATCGTATTATAGGCAAAAATAATTAATCTGGAAAATCTCTTTGCCTGAAGATGAAATATGAATATATATCAAGAGAAAAAGAGGGCTGTCAGAAAAAGAATGCTCCATTTTTTTAAATAGCACTTCAAATTAGGGTTGTACTGTAAAAATATTTAAACAAAAATAAAAATGCATAATTTGAACTACCACAAATTCAAGGCTGAAAGATTTGTGATGCAGCAAATCGGAACATCAGTGAAATCACGTGCTAACAGTGTGAGAAGCTTTATGCAAAGTTTTAACCCAGTATAAATAGTCCTTAGCAAATTCTGGAAATCTCTAAAAGTGAAGTTTATGCCAGAACAACTATAGCTATAACAGGGCTGGCTATTGTAACAGGAAGTTGGAGATTGGTGTTGACACAGGAGCTTCTCAGCAGATTCATCAACATCAGTATTTCTTTCAAATGCCTTTCTTAGTATCTTAGCTTCCCCAAAGGTTCGTGCTGACTTCTTTTCCTGATCAGATTCAGTTTATTTTCCTCCGATTCATGTTCATTTAACAGTCACACATTCTTTCAGGACAACTGGGAACTTACATCTGAAAAGTTTAAAAGAGCTGGCTGAGGAATCTGTAGATCATTTACCTTCAATGTCAATAAACCCAGGAATGTGAGGGAAACCCCAGAAGCTTAATGAAAGCCAATGTTGTTGCAGTACATAAAGCAGCTAAACAGGCTAGTATAACTGCAGGTGAACATGACTGCTGTGCAGTATAACCATAATGTGGTTGATAAGGTGATCAATTAATAATGATTTATAGCTGGGTAATATAATTAATGGAAGTCAATGAGAGTTTGGATCTTGCATACCAGCTTGATAATAGTTTATGACACAAGTTTATCTAACCAAGGTAGGTACATTGTTGTAGGAGGCTTGGCTTTCTTCAAGTATTATACTTGGTATGCACTGTATTTAGAAACTCAAGCAACATGACTCGGGATTATATTATTTAATTGCTTAAAATTGAGATAACTGATGGGCCTTAGGACATTGCTG
Source organism: Pterocles gutturalis (assembly GCF_000699245.1). Classification (NCBI taxonomy): domain Eukaryota; kingdom Metazoa; phylum Chordata; class Aves; order Pterocliformes; family Pteroclidae; genus Pterocles; species Pterocles gutturalis. The sequence continues at coordinate 211,069 of NW_010097780.1, read as the reverse complement.
TAAATGGAGTATCTTCAATGAGCATTCACATTTTTGTGGGGATTGTTTGCTGACCCTGTGCTGATAAACTTTTTGTTTTTCAGTGGTCTGAAAGGAAATAAAATTCATTGACTTGCAGATGATAGATGGAGAATTGTTAAATAAAGAAATGGAAAAACCGCTGCTGCAGGGTGGTACGGATCTCTTAGCAATCTGTATGCAAGGAAACAACAGGTGTTTGGCCAAATGCGAGGATCTGTAGTCCAGATCTGGCTACTGGAAACACTTCTTTCATAAAAGGTTTCAGGATTTTTATCTATTTAAACTTGTCAAAGAGAAATTATGGAGGCCATATATAAAGTTTTTTAGAAAGCAGGGTTCAGTGAGCTTGGATCTGGACATATGTAAAATAGAAATAAAGATCAGATAAAGTCAGGCTACTTCACTATTGGAGCAGTATTTCAAGGATCGTGGTGTTTTCTGTGGCAATAAGCACTTCTAAATCAAGACTTGAATTATTTCATGCTGCTAAATAAGCTCTGGTTCAAGCACAAATTGTTTGAAATATGTGATGTGGACATTAGAGAAAACGAGGTACTTAATTCATTGTTATGGTCACTTCTGGCACAGTGATATGTTGCAGCTGATTTTTGGGGGCCCTGGATATATACCATGCTCTTGCTTCATTTTTTGCTTCTGTTCTGGTCTTTTTAGCTCAATTTCACCGTTCAGTATTGAGAGCACAAGGCGTCAGAGAAGGTCCGAGTCTCCAGACTCCAGGAAGCGGCGCATCCATCGGTGTGACTTTGAGGGATGCAACAAAGTATACACAAAAAGTTCCCACCTGAAGGCGCACCGGAGGACGCACACAGGTAAGACTTTTCTGGTGCTGTGTACCACAGTTAAGACAAGCAGGTTCCTCTTTGTCTAATTCAGGACTTACTGAACTCGTCGTCCTACACTAAGAGCCAAAAGCCTGTATGTAAATAACAGAGATGTCCGCGAGTGCATCAGCATTGGCATTCTGGTGCAGATCAAGAGTGTGGTTTTGAATTGAACTTCCCTGTCATCCCCACTTTGCAGCACAAAGGCAGCGTCAGCAGAAACCAGACTCCTTTCAGATGAAACTAAACAGAAAAGTGGCCTCCGGGGACACACGTACTGTGTGTCAGCGAACAGTGCGTGGTCATTGCTTGGGACCAACCAGAACTGGTCCAAAGAAAACCCTCAAGAAGAGCATATAGTGTGGACATGAATCTTCAGCACCGTTTTTTTCACTCTACAGACCTGCTCCTGTTGAGTCGCTACTTGCTTTTACAGATGCAGCCTTTGAATGCTAGGTGCCACTAAATGCCTTCAGTTCAATTCAAGGGTAAACTCAAGAGCTCAGTATTTCTTTCTGGAGGCTTTCAGAGGCATCTGTCACGTACTGCAGAGGGAAGTCAGTCACTTTATGAGAACAAGTTGCACTAGGTCCCTACAACAGATATGCAAGAGAGGTGCCTAGATGAACTGGGTCCCGTTCGGTGATGATAATACTTAGTCAATACCTGGTGTCCTTGTTGACTTTATGGGCTGCTACTAGCCCACATGGCAGGCATATAAGGGTAGCTGAAGTAGTGATGTGTGATTATAATTTTATTGCGGATAAACTCAGAACCAGCAATTTGAAGTCATCAAGAGCAATAGAAAAGGGGATCACTTGGATGGCTAGAAAAGCAGTGGTCAGAGTGCTCTGTTAGTATTGTTCCTTACTCTGCTGTTGATTTGCTTAAATTAAATTTATTGATCTCTCTGTGCTTAATGTACTTCAGTGTTCTTGTAACTCCTTGGAGAAACGATGGTGTTTATCCAGCATGTAGCACAATGTTACTCTTTACTGAGAGTCTGCTCATGCTTTCTGTGGTGTGATGTACTCTAAAAGAGTATGAGATATTATTTTTAAAAATTAAGTGATGGCTTCTCCATTTCAAATGAGGCCACGTCTTTTATGTCTTTTGGTTGGTAGGACTTTTGTTGAGAGGAATACTGAACAAGGCTCCATCCTAATACCCCCTACTAAACCAATTTCTGTAAGGTAAGAGTCCCTTCCTTAAACAGTGGAAATGTTCTGGTGATCTGAGAATTTCATTAAGTTTCCCTCCAGGCCAATTGTTTTAGCTTCTTTGTATCTTCTCATTAATGCTTGTGACTTCTCTCTCTCAATTTATTATATCTTGTCTTAATTCTTTTTTCCTCCTCCTTGTTCTTTCCCATCTTCAATGTGGTCTTTCATCCCTACCCTTCTGATATATTTTATTTACCCTTACCCTTTCACCTTGTTCTCTGTCATTCTTGTTTTACTTCTTTTGTCCCAATCTAAGCCTACTCTGTCCCTTTCCTTCTCCCTACCCTGATTTCTAAGTTGTTTCTCTGTTCTTCCCTGTATCACCCTTGGAGCATTATATGGCTTCAGCAGATTAGAAGGCAGGGAGCCTAGTAGAGGCATGAAGCTAGTAGAATTTTGGTTTGAATCGAAATACCACTTAAGGGTTTATACCACAGGGAAGTTACTCTTTTCTAGCCTGCAGGACTGGCAACCAGCCCGGAAGTACAAGCAAGCACCGTGTAAGGAGCTGAGTTACAAAAGTAGACGTGAGCAACCTCAGAAGTGTCACACCCAAGTTAGCTCAGAAATACAGAAGGTTCTTCTCTGCCCTGATGTTTTAAATCACTGAGTATCACTTTCATTAGTGATCTCATGGCAGACCAGCACCTGCAGGTAACACGCTTACATCAGTGTCAGATAGTCTGCACCGCTGAATCTCAGGCTGTGCGCTTAGGGTGCTCAAAACTAGGCACTGAAGGCTTGAAACAGTGTTGGTAATTACAGCTTTTGCAGCATGGAGGCAGTTTCTGTACCTGCTGTAATCATAGGATCCATCTCCCAGCATTGGTTCCCTGGCAGCTGGTGTCTAGGCTATGCTATCTGTCTGGGATCTCTGGGTAGTCAGAGGAGAGGGATTGGCACCTCTGGGGCACATTATTCCCTCTTTGGGTAGACCCAGAGATTGGCTTGAGAAGGTGCTTCTCTTTCACTGCTGACTGCAGAGGAAGCCTGGATACCTACCTGTTAGCTGGCTGAAATGAATCCCCACCCCAAAAGGCCTGAAATATTTTGCAGTCATGTTAGATGTCGTTATATTCCTTCAGGGAGAAAAAAGAAAAAAAAAAGTAAAATAAAAAGCCTTCATTAAATGGTCAGCTGTTAACTGCTTTATATTTTCATGTCTTCACACCTGCTGCAATACAAGAAGTGTAGTCTAGAGAGAAGTTGAGCACTGATTTTAGCCAATAGACCTGATGAGAAAAATCTGTATCGTGCTCTTAAAATTAAATGTGTTTTCCAGAGCACTTCTTAGATCTTGGTAAGAAGTTGATATATTGTGACTTTACATGTGGCACCAACCATGAGTGTACCCTATGTATTAATCTCATCTTACATTTTTTGTCTTGGTCTTTGCTTTTGCTTCAGGGAAAAAGAAGTTAATTATTCACGTATGACCCGCAGTAATTAGTGTGCAGTTTTGGATAAGTATAAATGAAGTATGACAGCTGTGCACGCAAGGGTGAACAAGCTTCAGTAGGAAACTTTCTGAGAGAAGATCACAGAAACTCAGCATTGCATAATCTGGACTTTTTGTTTTTAGGGAGGCTGATCTTGCTGACAGTCATTTACCTAGGCAGGACATGTTTGAGAACTAATTTTTTTTTCATTTACTATATATGCATAGCCACTAAAACATTTGCAGTTGTTTGAATGCAGGAGGAAAAATAATGTGGTATTTTGGACAACTTTGTTCTCTGGAAAGTGTACTTTTTTTAAACCTAATTAAAAATGGAAACAAAATATTGTGGATGGTAACAGTTGCATTTAATTCTCTTCAGGTGACCCCTATTTTTTTTTAAGTGTGCTATCCTCTAGGTTCTCCATACTTCTCAGCAGTATCCTAGAAACTTAGTGTACTGGTGTGGGCATGGAGTCCACTGGAGGGCGAGCTTGAATTGCACATCCTCTCTCCGACTAGAAAAACTGCAAGTGAAACCTGTAACAGTTAGAGCATTTCATAAATCACAAGCACTGGTATTAAATTTCTCTTTCTACTATCATCTTCTTGTTGTTGTTTTGCCAAATCATCAAATAAAGCTATCAGGGGGTATCGGGTGTGATGGAGAGCCTTTGGGTTTCACAGGCAATCTCGCAGCTCAGGTTTATCAACTCTTTCCACAAGCAGAAACTGTGAGAAATTGGCTCACTGGAGTTGCGTTGAGTTAGTTTCTGCTTCAGTTAATTTAAAGAAGACTACTAATGTGTGACTCTACAAATAAGTAATCTTCAAAAATGAGAAAGCCAGCAGCCCTGGGTTGCATTCTTGGTCTGTGTATGTCTGTGTTGCGCTTGGCGTAGGTGCTGGTGTCAGCCCTGGGAGTGGGGAGAGCTCTAACTGCCATTCCCCATGAGGTCTGCATCCATGCAGCCCCCCTGGGACTCGCTTTCTTTGGTTTGCTGCTTTTACTTTGGAGGGAAACAACGGTGGAGTTATTTTATGATATGTAATGGCTATTTCAGGCCTTTTAGGCAGTACTAAAGTTGTTGTTGACACTTCCAGTAGGACAGCTGAGCATTGCAGACTAAAGAATACTGGTTTGTTCTACTGTGGTTTTTCCCCCCCCATCAAAATTTCATTCTAAAAATATTTAAATTTATTTTAATGAATTGTTGTTGTTTCCTTTTCTATTAGCCCTGGTTTGTGAAAGATCTACAAACTCTGTTCCCTCTGAAGAGAGATGGTGAAAATCGGATGTTTCATGTAAATCAGAGTCAAATCAGTCTGTTGAGAAACTGATATGGGTTATGAAAACGAGACTATAATAACTGATTTGTGAAGTTGGTGAAACTGGAAATCATGGGTCTGTGAAAACTGTAAAATGCATTAAATGATTTCATTATTTTATCAAAAAGTAGGCAGATATTTTTCATGCCATAAAATTGAGAACAAACGTCTTTATCTCCTGTGTAGTTGGCTGGATGTTTCTGAAATGTCATGGAAAGCTGCAAAGTAGTCAAAAATGTTTGCAATTTCCCTGCAAAATTTCACTTGACTTGTCCTTATTTTTCAGTCATCTGTAACTATAATGAAAATAGGTTCATAAGCTTGATATGGTGGAGGCAGCAGAACAAAGCCTTACAGTCACACCATTTATTTATCAGGTCAAATGCAAGGCAGTAAAGTCTCTGGTGAAATAATACATTTCACTGTAGCCTCAATCAGTATAATAGTTGTGGATGAAGAGTGTGTATGGAGAGAAGAGAGGACAGGAGAGTCTGTTTTGGGGAGAGAGAAACGGGAAAACAAGAACATCCAGGACCCTTTAGGCTAGTTGCTGAAACAGTGCAAAGCAGACATCAGAAAGTGAAAACACCTTTGGATAGAAGACAGCGATCATATGAAAACCGCACTAACCTTTTTTATTCATAGTGATTTCAGTTTCCTTGTTGCATTAAATAATGAAAAGCATGATTATTAAAAGATGTCAAGTTCTGTCTGCCTGCAGACACACTGCAGGGTAGTGGCTGCTGGCTGTGGGTGATGTCCCAGGGCAGACGTGGTGGGGCACGCAGTCATGGACAGACTGTCCCACTGGCCGAGCACATGGCTAAAGGTACTCTCATTTTTCATCCACAGGCTACTTAGTCTGCAAATCTTATTGTGCATTATTCTGTTTTAACCTGAATTGCAGGCCTATTGGTACCAAAGCTAACTTTTGCATATTGTGATCCAGTTTTCATGGATATCATCTATCTCCTATTCAGTAGGGAGAGCATGTAAATTTGAGGCATATTATGTAAACTGAAGAGGCAAATTATGCTGTCTGTTAGGGGGCCTGGTGAAGAACACAAAGATGTGAAACGTATAATGGCTAGTACGTGCAGAAGAGATATAAAGCTCTTCTCTTTTTCCTAAGTATGCAGGGTACACTGGGTGGTGTGAATGTGTCCCAAAGCAGTGCCTAGCATGGAGACTGTGACCTGAGAAATCTAACCAACTACACAGTCGTTTAAAGGAAAGTTGATTTGTCTTGGATTTCACATCTAAAGCTGCTCACAGCTAAATCCAGTTGTAGTTCATTGTGGCAACCGTCTTGCCATATGGAGAAGCCCAAGGAATTTAAGACATTGTGTGAATCATCCTGAAGAAGTCAATAAAGAAGATGCCTGCTTTAATGTTATGTGGGACGTAATTTTACAACATATGATACAGAAGAGGTTGCTCCCTGTCTCTCACCTCCATAGGATTTTCTTTTATTGTAGGAGTAATCAGCATTCTGTAATTCTGTGCAATCTTATTTCAGTCATTAGTTGCTAATTTCTGGAGGAACGTGTCAGAGTCAAAAGCAGCAAAAGCCTGGCACTTTCCGGTTGGCTTGAAGCAGGTTTAGTCTGCCAGCGTAGGGCATCATACAGCCACAGCTGTGGCTTTGCTCCTGCCTCTGAGAGGTGGAGGAGGGCAAGGGCTGCAACCAGAGCACCTTCTGTGGGGCTCAGGTACTGGGCTACAACTGCTGCTTTTCGTCCGTGAGCCCCAACCAGCACTGGGTCCGCATCGCTCTTCTCAGTGCTGCTGCTGCTGCTGCAGCAGAAGATGCGGCTGCTTTGTTAGGTGCTTACAGAACCAGGCTGAATACAGGCCCCAGGCCAAATGAATTTTTTAGTGTTTGGTGCTTTGTCCTTGATCAACGCCTATATCATTCCTGAGAGATGAGAGCAAATACCTTTGCCACAGACGTAATGAAGCCTATTTGTCAGTGTCAGGGGGTCTTCAGCAGCCTTACATGGAAACAGTAAACATCTCAGAAATGCAGTTTTGTACCTGAGAAAATGACAGCATTTCCTCCCTGAGATGTTCCTTTATAGCTGGGTTGAGACACCACCCTAGAAGAGAGGGCTAGTGAGTACATGGGTGTTTTATTTAGTCTGTGCTTTTTAAAACATTGCATTCCTTTCACTCACTGTTGCTCCATATATTATTTTAATATGAAAGGGCCCCTGTCATTAGTCTTTGTTCACGTTTTCCTTTGAGCAATTTCAGAGCAAACTTAAGAAGTTGGAGACACCAAAAAAAGTTATTTTTGCTCTGTAGGTTTTAAAACTCCATTCATTACCTGTTGTTTTCCTAAGGTCTGTTTAATGCCTTTTGCTAGCTATAAGTTCCAGAGAGATATTTACAGGTTTGTAATCCCTTCTTTAGGCAAATACTGGGAGGAAGTAACTTTTTTAAAATAATCTTTCTGAATTTGAACTATGTAGATTTTTGGCCTACTTTAAAATTAACACCTGTCAGCTAACCTCCAGACTCGCTCTTCAGAAGCCCAGCTTTTCTTTCTCATGTCCTACATGCACCCTAGGCCCTTATCCCAGAGCTCTTCCTCCTCCACGTAAATCTGTCGGGTGAAAAAAGCTGCAACAGCAGGTTCACATGCTGTTCCAGAAACTGGAAATTTAAATAAACAAAGCCAATTTAAAAATTAATTTGTTTTAAGTAAAATAGGAGGTTCTATTTGTATTGGGTGATGCTTTTATTTTTTAAGAAATACTTTCTTTTAGTGTTTAAAATTTACTGCCAGTTTCAATAAACATTAGAGCTTTCCAATGTGGAAACCGGTATATTTCATGGAAGTCTTCACTTGTAGGTTTTCTGCTCTTTCTGCATGCAGTTTCTGTTTAGAAGATAAACAGATTATTTAATAAACGGGGTTGCTGAAGCTTCAGCGTATTCATGTAACTAGGTTCAGATTTCAAGAAAGAAATATATTTAAAAGCAGATGTCTGCTGGTGCAGTATGTACCAGGGTTTAAAGGCAGACTCATCAATGCCACCACAGCCTAGTAAGGTGATGTTCAGGAATGGTAACCTCTGGATGTAGTGAGATAGTTGTCTTGAGTCCAACTACTTACGGGCAGGTGTCCATACCACAAGGAGCTCGTACATCCAGTTCTCTTCCAATAGCCACTCTGTGGAAAGTTAAATGATTTAATTTCTGGCACATTTTGCGAGCTCTGAATTCACCTTACACACGGGGAGTCATTCCTCTGCATTGTAGGTCTGGTGCTGTGCCGATATGGAAGAGCGCCCACATGGTTATTCCAAGGCGCTTTGATGGGAAAGCAAGTCTAATTGCGGCTGTGATTACTTTCGGTCTCTAGGTTATGAAAAATATTTGCAACAGTGCCCCTTGACTTTGTAAATATGGGGTGCATATGTGTTTTGTCTGTGTGTGGCACGAGGGAATAATGATGATTTCATTATGCAGAATAAAATTTTCTCTAAGTAAACCATTTAGTACTTAATATTCTACCTCCAGAGAACGCCAGTTCAACTAAGGTCTCAGGCATGATTGTGGTCTACCATGTGTAGCCCTGCAGTGGCATGTAGGCAAGAAAGACCTCTCTGCTCCTGTTCCCTCCAAAATTCTTTTGCAGATGTTGCACTGAGACCTGGAGAAGTAAATACACGGTACAGGGTTTCTAAGGACATTAACTCTTGCAGCCCACTCAGTCCCTGACAGAAGGAGTGGGATAGCAACTTACTACTGAAATGCCCATTACTGGTGATACCGTGTGTCTTTCAGGACGTCCCTTTCAGGGCAGCCTTTGATCAGAAGGAGGGTCTTTGAGAGCAGAGCATGCTCAAAACTATGAGTAAGCTTCACACCTTTGTTTTAATGTTTTATTCAGGTTTTATTTTTTCTGCTTTCTTTTTTCTGGGGCTAAAAGGAAAAAAAAAAAAAAAAAAAAAGAGGTAGAGCCTGAAAGCTGATATTCTCAATCTTCACTTTTTGCAAATAAGTAGGGAGAAAACTGGGGAAATTTTACAAAAACTTAAGTGTTTCATGCAGAAGGAAAAAGATCAGGTGACACCTGTGTAGGACAAGGGGTTATTTTCTGCACATCAGTGTTTTGCCCACATAGAATATGAAATGTAGTGGTATCTTGGTCCCATTAACTTTAATTATCTTTTCCCTTGTCGTGTCTTTTTTTCAGTTAATATTTTTCTTTAGTATCACATAGGATCACAGTTCTGCATTTTGTGGTGATAAAAAGTGCTATCTCTTCATTTCGGAAGTTTAATTCCATTCACAACTCATTTACTTAAGTGGGAGGTGGCGTTTTTACTCCTCTGTTTCTGCAGACAGCCCATCACACCAGTGTCCTGGCCTCTGCTTGAGCCTGACCTCTAGCACGGTGGAAACAACAAATAGTCAATTGTTCAAAACTGAGTGAGACAAAGCTCATCCCTTGGAGCCTTTTTGTTCTTTTTTTTGTTTGTGTGTTTATTTCTTGGGGGATTGGTTTGTTGTTTTATTTTTACAGGTGGTGGAAGGTTTAACTGAGAAACATCTGTATTGCTTTTGATTAACATGGGGGAGCAATCTCTGGAGCATCCAGGAGGAGTGATGGTGGCAGAACTGGAGGCAGATGAGAAGGGAGGTGTCACTTGTTTGACATCTCCCTTGAAGTGATGGACCACAATGAAGGAAAGATGTTTTATTTGGGAAGGCCAGAATAAAACACAGGTCTGCTGGCACCCTCTGTGCATTTGGCTGCTGATGGAAGTGGGAATCTGTTGCATCACCTTTCCCAAATACCTTTGTGAGTGGAGGCTGCCATAAAAAGAAAAATCTCAGCCTTCTCCACAGCACTGAAAATTTGATAATCCCATATATTTGCGGTGTCTGGAGAGAATGAGGAAACTCCATGCTATCTTCCACTACATATATAAAAAAAAATATATGTTAGCTCTGTGTGTGTGTGTATATATATGCACTTAACATATACTTAAATATTCATATATGTACCACATCATTCAGGAAAAAATTATCAGGAAGGGTAATAAAATGCTGTTTATCATCTACTGTTGGGATTTGGTGTGGCTCCTGGATTCGGGTGCATAGTAAGAGGCCTTTTACATTTCAAAAAAATCTATTTTTTTCTGTTTTTACAGGAATTAAAATTTATCATTTTATATCAGCAATGCCCTTGGAAATGTACGTAACTAATCCTTGTCCCAGAGCATTAATTCATTTCTATCTCACATAGTGCTAGGTATGTCCCATCATGGGGCAATGTCTCTGTGCAGAAGCACAAAAAGAAAAAAATGTAGAAGAGAAGTTTACTTGGATTGCTCCTCTTCATTTCTCTCCTGGGCATGCGGTGACAGAACAGGGCTGAGATCAATGAAATGGATTTGCCTTCTTAAATTATTGAGAATTGAATTTTGTGAGTCTGGTCACAAAGGTTTTTTTCTGGGATTTGTATTAAAGTAGCAGCAAACTGAGGCAGCTGTGTATGTAGAGGGGCATGTGGGACAGTAGCAGAAGGAAAGATACAAGGTCACTGAACTAGAACTGGTATTGCAGAGGGAGTGAGAAGTGGGGCCAGGATGGCAAACAGGACCCAAGGACAGCAGTGCAGTGAAATGAAATGAAAAGGTATTTGTGTGTTGTGATGTGGGAAAAGGACTCTTACCTGAATTATCAGAAGTGGATCTTGTAAATAATTGGTTCAAGAGCTGCCAAAAGTGTGATGAAGTTCTGTCTCTTGATTTAGAGTGGAGGTTGTCATTGTATTTTTGAATTGAAGAAATTGTTTTGTTCTGAGTTTTCACATGAAGAAACCATGTCCCTGTGCTTTGCCTAAGTCAGAGTGAGAACAAGGAATAAAAAACCTGAATTTCAAGACATGTCACGGGCAGCACAGTATGTTCCTGTTCTGCTCATAGAAATTGTTTTCCCAGACTTACTCAACTGATATGAAACTTTAATCTCTTCCGAGAAAGATATTTTATTTGCATATTTTGACAATACTGAAACACAAAAGTCAAATTCACTATGTTCACCACAGAGATATAGTGAATCAGTAACTTGTAAACAGATCCCAAATGACATTTAGAAAGACATGTAAATAATTGAATTGGATTTTTGCATCAAAATGGCTGAAAATATTTTAAACTTTTAAAGGGATGAAACTGAGATCTATCAGTTTTGTTGCAGAAAGTAAGCTGTTCCTAATATGTCAGTCATAGCATTGCTGTTCACTTTCTCTGCAGCTTTGGGAAGGTTGCTGGTGCTTGCTGTGTTGGTTTTCCTGCCTGAAGAATGGACACTGTATTAGTTACACAGTGCTATTACAAAGACAGACTTTTATAAAGGATTACAATTTTTAAAAAACTTTATAGGGCACTTTGAAGCTGGAAGTGCTTTATAAGTGCTCTGATGTTGTTTCATTAAAGAATTATACTAATAAAAATATCTCACAAAACATAAGAGTTGTCATTTTTCCTTTTCCCCTGTGTCTAAAAGCTAAGCTGCCCTCTTCCTCTGGGAGTGCCTGACAATGCTCATTAATAGATAGTGGTTTTGCTGTAAAAAGATTATTTTCTGCATGAAATTCCTTATTTTTAGTAGAAATACAAAATCTAATCAGCCATCATTTGTGGTTTTCAATCTACAATTTCTCCTCCCAGAGTCCTATCAGTATGGGTGCAGTGCGACTGTCCCGTATGTTTCCAAATGGTTCTACTGTTTACGTGGGAGTTGAAACCAGCTGATGTAAATACTATACCTGATATATATTGCATAATATCCTGTAGTAGAAACCAGGAATAACCAGATATCCTCAACCCTGCAAAGCTGCAGGTCTGTTGACTGACTACAGAATTTAACATTATCAAAGATAAGCAGAGGCATGCTTGCTGGATTATTTGTTTTCTTTCAGCTTGTTATGGACTAAATTGTTAGGACCTCACCCTTTTTTTGTGTGGGGAATACTCCTCCAAGAGCAGTGGCAGTAGAAACTGAATGTGTAATGATGTGGCTGTACATAGCAGGGCTGGGCAGGTGCCACCTATTAAACCATGCAAGTTTGACTCAAACACATTGTATTTTGTGCATGGAGTGAGGGATGGCATGTCCCCTGTGCTCCCACCCTTCTAGTTTGGAAACTGTAAAACAGGTTTCATTTTCAAGTGCTTTTCTAACTTTGTCCTTCTCAAAAGTGGAACTTCAGCATCTGACTCTTTCACAGGGTGGTGAAAGCTTAAATACAGAAAAAATCTGACTAGATGGCTAAGCCTGTACTCCTGAACAGTCTCGTGCATATTTTCTGGTTGACTCTTACTTAGAAAAAACGTGTGTGCTGGTTTGGGCTGGGATAGGGTTCATTTTCTTTGTAGTAGCTAGTCTGGGGCTGTGTTTTGTATTTGTGCTGAAAACAGTGTTGATAACACAGGGATCTTTTAGTTACTGCTGAGGAGTGCTTACACAGAGTCAGGGTCTTTTCTGCTCCTCACACCACCCCACCAGAGAGGAGACTGGCGGTGTGCAAGAAGTTGGGAGGGGAGACAGCTGGGACAGCTGACCCCAACTGACCACAGAGATATTCCGTATCATATGGTGTCATGCTCAGTATATAAAGCTGGGGGAAGAAGAAAGAAGGGGGGATGTTCAGAGTGATGGTGTTTGTCTTCTCAAGTAACCATTATACATGATGGAGCCCTGCTTTCCTGGATATGGCCTGCTGATGGGAAGTGGTGAATTAATTCCTTGTTTTGCTTTGCTTGCATGCACAGCTTTTGCTTTACTTATTAAACTCTTTGTCTCAATCCACGGGTTTTCTCACTTTTGCCCTTCTGATTCTCTCCCCGATCCCACCTGGGGGAAAGTGAGCAAGTGACTGTGTGGTGCTTATTGCCAGCTGGGGTTAAACCACAGAAAAGTGTTACCAGTATTTCAAAATGCTGGGTACTGCTCCAGGAACAGGCTATAGAGAAGTGAGGTAGTAACTCAGAGTCATGGTGAGAATTATATGTGAAGAAAAATTAGATAGATGGGAATGTCTGAAGAGGACACAAAAAAGAAGGGACATGGCACTCATCTGTCGTGCCAGAGAGAGAGGTGAGTTTATGCCAGAAGATACTGGTTTAGAACTGGATCACTGGAATGTTTTCTGTCCTGGTAGTAGATGGTGTTACCTCATCATTACATAATGACGTGGTTGCCAAGAGCCTGCTAAAGTGATGAATAAATGAAGCTTAAATAATACACAAATGGAAGGAACTGCAAGAATGCAGGGAGTCCATAGGGGATCTGCAATTGCGCCAAATAAAGTTTCTTGCCTAGGGAACGTTAGCCCAGCTCTGTTTCCTGGAGCTCCAGAGCAGTTTCTACACTGGCCGGATAACCCATAACTATTTACATGGTGGTTTTGTGGTGCCTCTCTTTGAAGCATCTGGCATCAAATACCATGATACCAGCTAGTTGATGGGCAGAGGATAACTGCTGAAGAATGTACCACATGGGAAATTCTGCCCGGGGTAGAACAGTCCGGGGTCCCTTTATCTCTTACATGTCATGGTCTCCTGCTGCTGCCCACCTAGGGCTTTTTTTTTAAGGAATCATAGAGTAATAGAATGGTTGGTTTTGGAAGGGACCTTAAAGATCATCTAGTACCAACCCCCCTGCCATGGGCAGGGATACCCTCCACTAGACCAGGTTGCTCAAAGCCTCATCCAGCCTGGCCTTGAACACCTCCAGGGATGGGGCATCCACAGCTTCCCTGGGCAACCTGCTCCAGGCCCTCACCACCCTCCCAGTAAGACAAATTCCTCCTAATATCCAATCTAAATCTACCCTCTTTCAGCTTAAAACCATTACGCCTCACTCTATCACTACTTACTCCCTGATAAAGAGTGCCTCCCCATCTCTCCTGTAGCCCCCTTTATGTACTGGAAGGCTGCCCTAAGGTCTCCCCAGAGCCTTCTCTTTTCCAGGCTGAACAACCCCGACTCTCTCAGCCTGTCCTCATATGGGAGGTGATAATTTTTGTGTCCCTCTTCTGGACTCACTCTAACAGGTCCAGGACTCCAGAGCTGACACAGTACTCCAGGTGGGATCTCATGAGAGCAGAGCAGAGGGGGAACATCACCTCCCTCTACCTGCTGGTCACACTTCTTTTGAGGCAGCCCAGGACATGGTTGGCTTTCTGGGCTGCAGGCACACATTACTGGGTCATGTTTAAGTTCTTGTCAACCAACACCCCCAAGTCCTTCTCCTCAGGGCTGCTCTCAATCCATTCGCCACCCAATTTGTACTTGTGCTTGGGGTTGCCCCGACCCGTGTGCAGGACCTTGCACTTGGCCTTGTTGAACTTCATGAGGTTTGCCTGGGCCCACCTCTTGACTCTGTCAAGGTCCCTGTGGATCCCTTCCCTCCAGCTTGTTGACTGCACCACACAGCTTGATGTCATCAGCAAACTTGCTGAGGGTGCACTCAATCCCACTGTCCATGTCTCTGACAAAGATGTGCAATGGCACTGGTCCCAATTCTAACCCCTGCAGAACATCACTTGTCACTGGTCTGCACTTGGACACTGAGACGTTGACCGCAACTCTTTGAGTGCAACCATCCAGCCAATCCACCAAGTGATCCATCTGTCAAATACATGTCTCTCCAATTTAGAGACAAGGATGTCATGTGGGACAGGGTTGAGTGCTTTTCACAAGTCCAGGTAGATGACGTCAGTTGCTCTTCCCTTATCCATCAATGCTGAAACCCTGTCAAATATGTGAATATCATCAGGTTTTAAAGTAAAAGTTTGAGAGAGGTTTATTTCTTTGGGTGAATGATCTTCTAGATGTTAGAGCACATGAATAAGGGTATGGGAAGACAGATGTTGGGCTGTGAGGAAGGTGGAAGATTTTGGGAAGATTGGCTGAACAGTGGTCATTATTCAGCATTACTAGTTCATTATTTGCTTGAGTTTAGGGAGATTTAATGAGTAACCAATGTAACTATGTTCTTAAGTGCTTAAGGGAGAGGAGTCATGGTAGGACAGGAAAAATAATAAGTAAAAGTAATTAAACTAATTTGGATTGTGGCATCTTGACTACAAAAGGCAAGGTTTTGGAGGGCTCTTAGAAATAGATGTTTTGTTAATAGAAGAATAAAAAATTACTAGTTCCATTTGGAGCATTGAGTCATACCTTTAAAACTTCATAATTAACTTCCCGAAACAATAGAAAATTCTATTTCTACAGGGAACTGCCTAGAAGAACTTTTTTCATGCTACAGGGTCCCAGTTGATCTTTGTAAATGCCTGTCATGGCATACTGTTCTCTGTCCATGTATTGCAAGACCAAGCTGTGGAATAACATCAGAGTAAAATTTCTCTGTGTTTTGGGATCTTTTTGTCAGGTTTCAGGACAAAACAATAGAGCTCTCATAGACAGGTGTGAAAGTAGAGGGTCACCTCCTGTGAAAATGTTCACAGCTTCAGGCATTTATTTTTAAATGGGTAGCCTCTGTAAGTCTAAAACTTCAGAGATTCAGAAGATTGAACTAACTAACAGGGTTTTATCTTTTTCCAGTTTTCTTTTTCTCCTCATGTGAATTGCTGCGGGTTCTTATTCTCTTTCTGCAGCTCTCTTTACTACCGTTTTCCGAAAACTGTCCACTGTTTTGTCTTCTCCTTCATTCCCGTATTTCCACTACCCTGGGCAAGACTCACACCTCCTGCTTTTGTTCCTTAGAGCTGAATGAGAATTTGTGTCTGGCTGCATGACAGTAACTCTGCACCCTTGCTCCAGTGGCTGACAAGCCATTGAAGGAGCTGAAACGTGCCCACACTTTGAACCTGAGAGATTCTTAGACACTTAAACTCAAGTGCTCACAAAGAGGCAGAAGTGTGTGAGTCAAAATGGTTGAGTATTTAACTTCAACTCCACTGCAATCCAGTCTTGAAATGGCAATAAATATATATAAGCACTGGGGCTAGTTTCTTCCAATTAATGAACTAGTTTTGCCTGCCTCGTCACTCACCACTTTCTGGATTGCCCTGCTGAGGTCCGGTTTCTCTCTGTTGAATGTACTGAGAATTTCAACTGTGAGTGCTCAAGCTCATCAGCGAAAACTGATGTGTGATATCTGACACCAGCTTCCCATCCTCTAGCAATTCTGCTCCTGCTGGTCCTTTCTCTGTCCTTTGAACTCCTGGATCTTCTGTTTTTTACAAACTCAGTGGTCAGTCTTCATCTCTGGCATGTTACCAAACAAAAGGTTAAGAGTTAGTATAGTATTGGCTATGAAGAACATTTTTTCTAGCACCTACCCATCCACAGATAATGTAGGTGTTTAAGAGAAAAGTAATATTATTATTCTTCTCCTAAAAACTAGGTTTGTGTAAAATGTTGATTATTCTTAATGAAAAATCCCGTCTTTCACTGTTTTCTTTACAGTGGCTTTTTTTAAGGTGCGTATGAGTGAACATCATATGAGTAATGCTGCTTTGCCTGTTTTTTTCCTTCTTATGCTATGTGCATATGTTTAATTTAAGAGAGTGAAACATTTTCTTAGGTCGAGCTTGTAAGACCAATTTTCCTTCAGTGGTGTAAATAGCTTGAGAGGAATGTGGTTAGTCCTGTCTCTTTCACATAGCCCTATAGGGGCTGGGTAAGCAGGACACACTGAGGAAGGAGGATGGAAGCAACACCTGGGAACTCCAGCGGAGTGACCTGCACTCAGGTCCTTCCATCAGCTGACTTTCATTTCTTACCCAAAGTGGTACTGTTCTAATGGACGAACAAACTATTTCTAGTATTTCTCTTTTGCCACCTATCCCTCCCTGCATCGGCTTCTCCATTTGTCTTCTGCCAAGGGAAACAGGAGCTGGGATTTGGGTACTAAAGAGGCCGTTGCAGAGGAAGGACCTCAAAGCAGGGAGAGACTTCAGATTTCAGATACTTTTAAATAAGGATCCAAAGCTTAGGAAATACCTTCTCATTTTGCTCTGGAAGTCTCTTTGGTCAGAGAATGTAACCAGGGTAGTATCCAGAGTCTAAACAAAAAAGAGAGTTTTAAAGTGCGTTGAGGATGGACAGGGCAAGCACTCCACTTGGAAACTGTTGATGTAGTGTGACAACACCATTAGGATGGACCTGCCAAGTCCAATGGGGAGACTGCTTTATTTTTTCAGTGCTCCGCACCAACAGTTTGTGGCAAGGGTGTGTACGTAAGACAGTTCAGTGGTGAATCTGAACACATTTTGTAGCACTTTGGCAAGAGCACGCAACCTGCCATCTGCCACGTAGCTTGTGCGCATTCAGCTTGCGGCAGCTGCCAGATTCCAAGCAACCAACACTGTGGCTGCCTAGGGGCAATGAACACTATTTGGTGCTCTGTGCTTGGCAGAGGGCTGTAAAATTATCCAGGCTCAGTTGCTGCTGGTGCAGCTATGGGCTGTGGTCACCTCAGAGGCTGGATTGCTGAGTTTTCCTCGCAGCAACTGTTTCCCACCCCTGCCTGACATCAAAACTAGAGCACAGCCCAGATGGTGCACAGAAGGTACCAGCCCAAGGAGCTCAGATGTTGCTGACAACCCTGCTGACATGCCTGAAAAGCATCTGATTTTCTTACGGAGGCACCCATGGCCGTTTCAGCTGGACTTTTCAGGGCTGTTTGAACTTTGCGATGATATTCTTACTTGGGAATTTTCTTTTGAAACCAAGGGCTCTCAGTAAAGCATTTATTGACTTTTGAAGATGAGATACACAGAGGGAGTTGCTGCCTACGACAAAGCAGGTATTGCGTCACTGGTTCATGTAATTGAAATAGTATCTTGCAAGCTGCTCGTGATTCATAAGAGATAATAAATAACTGAGGAATGATTGAGCCTGACAAAGGAAACAGTTGTTGCAGAGATGCTCTTCTGTTGTCCTGGTTGTGATTAGCTGGTTTCGGAAGGGGAGGTAAAAAATCATTTTTGACACACCAAAGAAAGATACATATGGACCTCACACAGTTTCCCTTCCTCAGTTTCGGTGCACGCTAGACTGTGAGATCAAGGTAACTGCCAAGAGCATCTAACATGTAGATATTGAGGGCTAGTGATAGAAATTGCAAATAATTATAGCCTACAAACATGGCAAAAATAGGGTTCTATAACAGTTTGGTTTATGAAAGCACAAAATCCATATTTGCTGTATTAATCTTCTCCTCTGACTTGATATGACACAGAACGCAAGGCAAGCATCATGGTTCACTTTAAGTAAAAAGCAGGGGGTGGGATTTTCTAAAAATCTACACTTCCCCCAAGTCTGATCTCATTGAAGTAAATTGGTGTTTATCAACAGCTTTGTGCAAGTCCTATGGCTGAATGCATTTAAAATTTGTACACTGTTCCTGTTAACATCTTGCACGCAAAATTAATTTTACTGAAAGCAAGTGCAGTAAATAAAGAGGATGCTTTGCAGATTGAAATTTTATGTTTAATTGGGAAATTATAGTTCATTTTTATCAGCTTGCTAAGAAATGTCCTGTGGTGTTGTTTACATAAATAATTAGAAACCTTCATAAACTTCATAAAAATAATTGGAAGTCTGTGTCAGCCCATGACAATTTGCTGAAATATCAGGAAATCTGGGCATTTTGCAAGGAAGTGTAGCCTAATGAGGTGAGGGTAGCAAACTTGTACGGCAATCACGAGAATAATTACACAGCCCTTTGTCCTGATGTTAATCCCCGCATCACCCCTGCAAGGTAGGATCTGCATTGTTGCCTTAATCCTGTTGATTTTCTTAGTCATGTGAATGCCACAGGAGTGATAAATCTCAAGGCCCTTTCCTTATATTCAGCAGATTTGGTACCTTGTAATTGTGTAATCTGGCCTAAAGCAACCCCTAGGCAGTGGGTGTTCATGGGAAGTGCGCGGACGGGGTTGTGGGGATTAATAGCAACATGGGGAAAGTCACCACCTGTTTTTCTCCCCTCTTCCCTCTTTCTTTTTTCTCTTCCAGGAGAAAAACCCTACAAATGTACCTGGGAAGGCTGCACCTGGAAGTTTGCTCGCTCCGACGAACTGACAAGGCATTACCGCAAGCACACGGGAGTGAAGCCATTCAAGTGTGCAGACTGTGACCGCAGCTTTTCTCGCTCAGATCACTTGGCGCTCCACCGCCGCAGGCACATGCTGGTTTGAGAAACGCTACCTGTTCCAGCCGAGTTTAAGAGCTGGGTCTCTTAACTAGCTGGAGTGAATTCAGCAGGGCTGAATCTCCCTCCACGGTGTTAACAGGCAGGGCTTTCCCTGATGTTGGTAAGAAAAAAATAATAACAGAAATTAAAAAAATAAAAAAAGCAGGAAAAGAAGTGCCACTCTTCTGCTCGCCATCTGAAGTTAACCCTGTCTGCCCTCAGCATGGCTACCCCCTGAAAGTGTCATCACAATCACCTGGGAAATAGCAGCTGAAATGCTACAGGAATGGGCATTATTTTACATGCTGCGTCCTTTGACAAAAAAATGTTTATAGCTTGTATGTTTTCTCAGCTGTCGGACATTTTCTTCCTGAAAAATCACTGCTGATTGGAGGATTAGATACCACAAACCAATGATGATGATGATGATGATGATGATAAGAGCAAGACTGCTAGACCTTTATTATCCCGTCTTTTCCTGTTGTTTTGAATACCATCTGGCCTGTGTCAGCATTATGCCTGAGCTGTGCTACAGACAAGCTGCATGTGAGTAGGCAAGAAGATTCTGATGGAGAGGTCCTGCTGTCAGAGCTGAAGGGTCACTTGAGCAGACTTTTGCAATAACAATGGTGGCATTTTAATATTGTACCACAATTTGTCATTGTGCCCTAGAGGACACCAGCCATTTAACCTTTTTCTTTTTTTTTTTTCCTTTCTCTTCTTTCGTTGTTGTTGTTGTTGTTGAAATCTGTAAAATAAACAAGGGGCAACAGCATTTCTGCTGAGAGTACAATATTAAGTATCTGTATTTTGCCATGGACTTATTTAGAATCATTTTCTGATTTGTATAGAAGAGCCCATCTGAAAACTACTGCCCCATTCTCCAAGTGCAGTTTTCTTTCATGCAGGTATCCTTTTCCCCACAACCATTATTTGAACACAAGGCAATAGTCAGATGTTTTACTTGCTGGTACCAAGGTTAGCAGTGTAGCCATTCATTAAATGGAATTGAATGTACCAACAGACCGAAACAGAGAAGAAACGGCTGCATCTCTTGCAGAGAAAAAGCAATAATGAGTAAAATGGCTCTTGAGATAATAATTTATTCTACACCAACAGAAGGGGGAGTATGCAGAAATAGCACGTAAGATCATGTAAGTTAATCTTTCTGTAGGTTTCACTGACCTGCTAGATACCACAATTGAGTACTTCCGTTTCCTTCAACATAATACTTGTGTCTGAAAAACAAAATAGATAAAGGAAAGAGCTGATTGGTGAGAAGTCAGTGGATGGACCATAAGTAGAAAGGCGAAATGATTCTGCAGTGATGCTCTGCAAGACATTAGGTTTCTCCCTGGGAGTTAGGGAATAACAAGATTTTGCCAGCTGTCTAATATGATAAAAATGGCCTTTTATATTGGTACCAATGGCTGCCCCTGTTGGGATTTTCAATCCAAGCCTTTTCCGATTAAATAAAAGGAAATTCTTGATCATTCCCATACAGCCCTATGATTGTGAACCAATTTGTATTAATTGAATTATGTAGGAAAGAGAGAAGCTCTTAGTCATCAGTTGTTCATGCAAACATAATAGTGTTTTTTGTGTTTTCTTTCCTCACAAGGATCTGCCTATTCAGCTAAATTTGACAAAGGTGGGGCTTGGCAAGATTTTTTAAGTGTTGAAGTTTTTATAGCTTAGAAATAAAAGATGCATACATGAAGATCTTTTGCAATGCATTTAATTATGAATATTTGGTTCCATGAGTTGCACAGATTAAACTTGTGATGCCACTTGTTCATTTTGAAATGTTTGACCAGTCTGAATCAATTTCTGATTCCTGAAGTAACCGTAGTAATGTTTGGGGGGGATTCTGAAATCAAGGTAATCTTAAAGAAAAACCACCACAGGGAACACATACAGATACTGAAAGCAATTACAGTTAATTGAGCATTAATATGACTGGGACAATACTTTATAACAACATTCATGGGCCTCAGAGTTGAATTGTCTTTAAATACATTCTTAGTATTCCCCAGTACCAGATAGTTTATCAGCTCTCTGAAAAAAGCTCAGGCTCTCCTCTGCCAGTTGGTCAGCAGAGAAACCCCAGACAAATTGTTTGTAGCTGTTGTGGGAAAAATGCCTCTATCCGTTCCCATTGACTGTGTTGGTGATCAGCTTCTACAAAATTCAGCAATGTTTTAGTATCTGGCTCCAAATCAGGAGTGAAGCAGAGGCGTTAAGTGTCCGTGCAAAGCATGAAAAGGCTGCGATGGATAAGGGATTCTGGAGAGGCCATGAGGCATTGCGGAGCAGCAGAACTGGCTCTTTACCAGCAGCATTACTGCTGTTGGTTTAAAAAACTGGTTGTCAGTGTTGTGTGTGAGATGGTTCATGGATTATGTCTGAGGTCTGTCTTTTATGTATTTCAATATCGTCCTCTTAAATGGATCTGTCATTTGAAAGAAGTCAGGTCAGGTAGAAGTCAATTGATAAAATTATTTTCCTGAAGTTGATTTGACCGGAAGCTCTTAAGGCCATTCTATTAGCATACAAGAGGAGCAGTGAGAGATATCTTCTCTGATGTTATTTACAAGGGCAGAATATAACTGAGAGAGACCAGTGTCTTCTTTGGGCTTCCTCTGTAGTTAATGAAGAGGGAAAAACTGTTCCGAGAGAGGTTGAGAGGCCTTTAATTTCAGCATTCAGCTCTGAACTGCCCCAAGGAGGAGCATATGTACCACAGACCCAGGGGATGCTCATCTCCTAAGACAGGTTGGTCTGTCTGAGTCTCTTGTCTTTCAACTGGTTGGCCATCTGGTTCGAGTCTGGTTTTATTCAAGGAACCCCAAAGTGCTACAGGGATAAAGAAGCACTCACACCAAGGGACACAGGCACAGAGCATGTCAATGGTAACACAATGAAACCAAAAGGCAAAGGAGTGTACGCTAAATTTTATTATTTCACAGGCAGGAAGTATATCCTCAACCTTCCAGCACACGTGTAAAGGGTTTTTGTGCTACTGTTACCTCTAGACAACTAACACAACCAGCACTACTCCACCACTGGGTTTCAGGTACCCAGTATGGTTCTTGGCATGTTACTCATTCGTACCAGTGCCCACAGGCTTTGGCCCCAAATACTCTGTGAGGTTGTTTTCTGGTTTGTTTTCACCTTCAAAAATATTTTAAGAGAAGTTACCCTGTGGGAGGAGAGTGTTTGGATGTGGAGCTGATGTCCCGCAGATTCTCAGGGTGTCCTTCCATCAGTGGCTGTGGTTCAGACCTGCCAAACTTCTGTGGGTCTCGTCTTGACACAGCACAGTAGGTCCATCTTAATTGAGCAGTTGGGAGAGACAAATATACAGTGTCCCGTTCTTTCGAAAATATAGAATTTATGCTTTCAAGTATAAGTAAAGGATATAGGATATATCCTTTATATATATACATATATATATATAAAGGGTAAAGGATAATATCCACTGTGCTGATTGCAGCTTACAATGGAAGCTATGCCACAAAGTGTCAGATTTCAAATGTTTCCAAAAGGATCCAATGGATTTGTCAGGAAATCTCAGTAGCCAGCATTATAGGAAAATGTAACGAGCGAACAGCTTTGATACAGAACTTTTTAAATTTTAAACTGTCATTATTTTTTGAGCACCTGTTTTATTCAGCACTGTAAAATTGGCTCGTTGCAATAGCAGTTTATACTCGGGGATGAAGATGCAGTATTCCTTATTCTCTATCATGCTTACACAATTAATTAAATAGATTTAGACTGACTTGTAAATATGATTATTTGCTGGAGTAATGTATAACAAAATTAACAGTGTTAAAAATTACATCAGTGATATTGATGTTTGGGGTAAACTCACAGTGCAGAGCATGGACAAATAGCTGGACAACCTTTCTCCCCTTTAATAATGGGAATACCAGTGATCATAAGTCTCATTTTCCATTAGCCACAATGAAAATGTATCCTAGTTGCCATTTATCAATTTATCTTCTGATAATAAATGCTGTTTAATGGAAAAAAATCTCTTTCTCCTTTATTGAAGGTGGGTACCTCCAAATCAGAGTTAAGTTTCACCATTAATATCCAGCTTATTTTTTAGTTTGAACTTTGGTTTGCAAAGGTCAGTGTGTGAAACTGCATCTTCCATAGCAGACAAGTCTAAAGATCATTCAGTAAATCCGCCCTACTCCTGCACACTCATCCATACACCCATGCATGTAAACTCGAGCACTTCCACATGCCTCCACCCATGTGCAGGTAATAAGTTTCTTTAAAAACAAAACAACAAACAGAAAAGGAAAAATTGGAAATAAACACATAAAAGAAAATACTACCCTCTTAAGAAACCAGCTTGTATTCTTGTGTTGTGCCTTTGCCTGTGATTTATAACTGGAGAAGTGGACAAAGAAATTTAAAGACTGTTCTATTTTCACAGTTTTGTTATAGCATAACAGTTGCTGTGTAATGTATGCTTATGAAGTCAAGCCCATCGGTACCTTAAAAATGCTTAAATTCTGATAATTTCCACAGTAAATCAAGTTTTAGTACACAAATGTAACTGTAAGGATACTGCATCTTTGGAAATCAAAATACCTTGAAAGTATTTTACTATACTTGTAACGGTTTAAATGTTCTGTAATATGTGTGATAGTGGAAAAGTATTTTCAAACTCACGATTTTACATGGGGTGTAAATAGGTTAAATGAAGCACATTTTTAAAAATCCTTTCGTTTTCATCTGGAAAAATGGCAAGATAATATCTTGCAAAGCTTAAACATAAAACATGAGAGGTAAATTATTCTGTTTTGTCAGAGCATGTTTTCTCTGCAAAATGGAGTGGCCACTTCTTTGCTGTTGCACAGATGGCATGTGATATAGAGAAGTCCTACTGAGTCCTTCGATGTTGAGTAAGTCAACACTCAGTCTTTGACTGAATAAAGGAAAAAAAAAAAGTTTAATCAAAATGAAAACCATTATGAAAGGTTTTGTGTTTTTGTGGGTGTTTTTTTTTCCTTCTGTTGTTTTACAGTGAACTACAGATACAGTAATGGCAAACTCTCATTTGTTTTTTTTTTTTTCCTTCTTGTATTTCCCGGACTACAGTGCCTCTTGAATAAAGGTTTGCGGAGCTGAAATAGGCAGCTGCTCTTTGCTGATTCCAGGGGAGTTTAGTCTTCTAGGTGCAGTAGCATGTCAACAAAATCAATTGTAGCAGGACAGTTGTGACATTTAAAATGCACATACACTTCAGCAAGATAGCCTAAAACCTATTTTAAAAGATGAAACAGAAACTGAAAGTGCCTGTAATTAGAACTGATGGGATGTTCCTATACTTTTACACAGCAATAACTTTGGGGTTTCTGTTAATAATAAAGTGAAAATGAAATGTTACTTGGTGAACAATAATACAGCACAGAAACAAACACAAAGTGCCATTTGTATTTTCATGTGTTGAGATATTGTGTTAGAGGTTTTAAGTTATTTTCTCAGATAACATCTGTCATCCACTTGTAAGAAGAAAATTACTCTTAGTTTACAAATGACTCGTATCTGTATTGATTCTCAGTAGGTGTGAATGGAGGTCATTGTCAAGCAGTGTGTTAGGGGATTTCTTCCTATTTTATGCCTGATATGCCCATGTATCCAGGATATTCTGTAGTGAAAGAATCCAAAAACCAGCAATAAACCCAACAGAGCTTTTTTTAAACTGTATGATAGAATGGGGACTCTCCTGAAAAAACCCTCTGCATCAAAATCTCGAACAAGAGTTCACCTTATGTCTGCTTTCTATTCATGATGTAACACTCATAGTATTTAATGTCATCTTATGACTGGTGGACAAAATATATCACTTTTTTTTTTTCTTTCGGGGAAAAAAAATGAGTGAAAAATAGTCTAGAGACTATTTGAATAACAAGCAAGAAGTCAATATTCCTAAAATGGAGTAAGGAGGTTTTTATATTGAGTGGCTTAAACATTTGCACCAACAGACTAATTGATCTTACAAGAAAATGGCCAGCTGTGACTCTTCCAGCTTTTTTTTCTCAATTATTATTTTTTTTTAATCTGTTAGGTTTCTGTACAAACAAGCAAACAAACAAACAAAAAAAGCTGCTGCTAATGGGTTCTTAAAATAGCAGTGTAATGCCATCTCTCTTGCTTCTTCTGAATGAATTTATCTGAGATCAAAATGTAACTGGTTGTCCTAATACCTTTGCCAAGGAAGATTGCTTTCCATCCTCTAAATTTGTACCTGTCATTTATCCAGGCAGAATTTTGTACTTAAGGAATTCCACATTTTGCCTGTACTTTTGCTGCCATCAGTGCGTTGCTGCTGGAGCGGGAGAATAGGTGTTCAGTTTTTATTCACCCAGGCAGGACTGAGTGTCCACAAAGATGCTGGTATAGAGAAGAAAGTACAAGTGGAAAAAGAAAAAGGCATATGGACCCTCATGTAAAAACTAGATGTTTATGCACGTCGGTTAATCCTGTGACAAGACTGCTAGTTTAGTAGCAACTTATTTTTAAATGGTAGCCATCAGTGGAAACAATCTCACCAGAACATGCATATACTTATTCTGTCATCCTGAACTTAATCTCCAGATATTAAGCACATAACACAATTTATGCTGGGGATTTTAGGAGAGCACCAGGAAATGTTTTATCAGAAGGACAAAAGAAACAGTTTTTTACTTCATGCCCAAGATGTTGTTGGAGGGGAGGGTTTGTTTCTTTGTTCTGGAGCAGCAGCACTCTAAGAAGGCATCCTTAGAAACTTGCAGTGTTGGGAGGTTTGGCTGACTCCAGCCCTCCGTGTGTTAGTTCTTGCGTAGGAAAGGGCACCTTTCCTTCACCATCCCAAAATGAACCAGGCTTTTTTTTCCTTCATTATAAAAAACAAATATAAAGGTGGTTTCTTCCTGATTTTATTGATTTGCAAGCATACCTCTATAGCAGCTTGTGTTTACTGACTTTAAATTATGAAATAAACCGAGTTGCCCTTTTAATAATTTTTAGATTATTCAGTACACAGTTGTTGAGTCCTCCAGACTGTGAATGTGAATTTTGGCTATTATGAAAATAAGAATTGAAAAAATTGAGGTCCTATTGTCCATATGTGTGACCTGCAGCATCTTCCCCAGCTCAGTTTCAAAAGTTTCAGTGAGCCAAGGTGCTGCCAATTATAAAAAAAGAGGTGAATGGTGGTTCACACATTGACTTGCTAAACCTTCCTCCATGCTGTGACCTCTGCATTTAAAAAGCAGTAGTTCAGTGTCTGGTAGGGGACCACAGGTGATGGCCTTGATGGATAGTCGTAAGCATGAATCATGAAATACAGGAGCAGGTTCAGATCCTGCATTTCTCCCTGTTCCTACCTTTCTGGATGTAAAGAGCTTCTTTGGAAAGGCAGTTTGAGCAATAATCTTCATGGCTGAACTGATCTTTTTCACAATTCAGAGTTCATATTGTCATTTCTGGTTTCAAACTATTTTTCACTGGTACATTTGCATCTTATTTTTTTCATAAAAAACCCACACCCCACAATTTTATTTCTTTCCCTATTGTCCTATACATTGCTTCCTTGGTAATGTAAGTTCTCCAGTGAACACCTACACAGTATGCTCTCTTGACCTGCTGTCTGTCCCTAAAAAGTTATGTCTCCCATTTGCATTTGTAATAGAATATACACAGAGACAGTAATGAATTACTTAAGTTTCATGCACCATCAGCCTTAAGACCTTCAACCCACACACACAGACACATGCATTCATACATTTCAAGTGAAAGAGAGATTTGGACACTGCTATTAACATGTGGGGTCAAAAATACCATTAAATTGGAAAGTCCTTTCAGCTGTGTTTAGGAAGGAACAACAATAATGAAAAATACAGTTCTTGGCCAAGTCACTTATGGATGAAGCAAATTCCGCTATGGCATTAGTTGAATGAAATCCTAAGGATGGGGTTGCATTTGGCCCCCAATTGTTTCTTCTAATCAGGTCATTATCGTTGTATGTACCAATGAGTGTTCATTTGATCCTCCTGTGTAAAAATACAAAAACATCCCTTAGTTTACAAAGTGATTCATTTGGGACTGAAGCTTCACAGCAATGGAATTAGTATGTACGGCACCTCAATCTTTTCCCTAGATAAAATGCAAAAGGGAGGGTCATTATCGGTAACCCCATAGATAATAGTGTCAACAAAGGTCCTACACTTAAAAGGAATAAAAATACCAGTGCTAGCAAGCAAACATTAGTTTCTTAAGTCTTTCTTTTGCCTTCTTTTCAAAAGCTTTTTAGATGCAAAAATTACTTGTCTTCAAAAATAAAAGTAATCATCTGAAGATCTAATTTCCCAATAGTTTCCTCTGCATTTATATACTATGTAGTGTTTAGGCAACACCTATGTTATTAGTTTATTAATATTATGTAAGTGTTGTTCTTGTATTTATGTATAGTGTATGTATTGTAAATATACTCAGAGCTTTTTTCCTCTTACTGTAAAATGGTGATTTTTTTCCCTATGATAATGTAAAAGGAATCCCCTAATGAAATTCTGTCAGAGGATGATTATTCCAGTCTATTCTCAAAGATTTAAATGAACAAGTGTTATCGTTTTTAATGGTGTCTCAGACATATTTTGTTGGTGCATTGCTTTTCTGTATTCAACTTTCCTATGAATTGAGCTGTGAATTGAAATAGAGTTTAAACCTTTAAATGTATGCATTTGTATAATTATCTGAATGGAGGCATGAAGGTTAAATAAAGCATTTTGTATGGAACAAACCCCCCAATTATTACTGTGAATGACTCAAACCTTCTGGAATACCCAGTTATAAACTTTTTTAAATTAAACCTTTGTTAAAAAAATTTTCTATAAACATATAGTGATTTTTTTAATGGAATGTTTGCTTAAGAAATGGATTTTACTTGCTTTCTGATTTTTTAAAAGCCGTCATATAGAGTAGACATTCGTTCTCCTTTCACAGTGTTTATGCATCTGTGGCAAAGCTGAAACAAATAAAATAGCACTCAGCAATATAAACAAAAATGTCCTGGGATGATATAAAAATATTTTGCATTACTATATATTCTGAGTTGATGCACAATTGATGTGCAGCATGCCCAAGGTACACGTGCAGCCAAGAGGGGATTCGTCCAGTCTGCCTGTAAAGGAACAGCTATTGAAGGAGGACAATGGAGAACTGGAAACATCATCTTCACGCTTAGTTGAAGAGGGTTGGTATTCGTGATTGCTCCATTGCAAGGCCCATGGGCTGCTTCTCCCTTTTGTCTGACCATTCCACAAAGAAGCTTCCTTTATGTTTGAGCTGGTCCGTAGGACAGCCGTGGATATCAAGTCAGAGACTTGGAGCTGTACTTTGCCATTACTGGTGAAATTTCTCCTTAAATGTGAATTTTCCCTTTCCCTTGGATTTCCATCCACTTGCTTTTAACCAATATGATATTTATGTAATAATAAAAAACCACACAGCATTACATGGTTACAGGCAGAGAAACAAGTAAACAAAGTGATTTGATTTGGAGACCTCTGAGCCCTATCAAGAGACTTCTCTAAACCAAAGCCGTGCCAGAATAGATCTTGAATCTCTCAAAACTGCTGATGAATTTAAAAATCAGATAGACCTACTGGCCCTTCCAAAGCACTTTTGCTTTCCACACAGTAAGCTGTTTGTTCTTCCTCAATGTCCTGCATGTGTTTAATAACATTTTTTCTCCCAGCAGTGCCATAAGGATAAAAAGCGTCCCTGCCTGTTTAGTCTGACTTCTCCAGTGAACGCCCACACTGTCCACTGCCCTGACTTGTGGTTTCTGAAAAGTTATTTCTTCCACTTGCACAGACAACAGCTCAATTGTCATCTAACCGTCCCTGCCTCCTCCCCCCGCCCTTTTTTTTTTTGTTGTTGTTATTGAGTGAGTTTGGAGTGAAAAGTCGGCACATGGTGCTTTGTACAACAGAAACAGCATGTCTGGCTCTCTGCGAGCGTGACGAGCGGCCGCTGGTAACCACTTTCAACTTTGCACGTTGAGTCGCTGGATCAGATAAGCACAGTCCCCTCTACGTGCAGAAACAATCCCATCGGTATTGGCCTTGAACCTGGGGAGACTGCCCACCTTCCGGATGGAGCTCTGGCAGTGCAGACTTTCACCCGTGGGTTTACGATGCGATTCCTCCTCACCAGCCTGCAATAGGGAAGCACGCCTGTACAGGAGGAGGTTTGGCTGAAAGACCTGCTCGTTCTACTCTGGTCTTCTGCACTGTGACCCGGTGGTGTGAGGTTTTAGTTGGGAGGTGAAAGGGCAAAGCTAGCGTAGCCAAATTTTGGTGGTTGCTGAGTATTTGTTACTTTCAAAAAGGAGCTGGCCCTGTGGGACAGACTGCTCCTGGACATAGCTGGTCCCTTCAGCAGCGCCTGTGGTGCACACGGTGGAAATGTGCCACCCCTCCCAGCCTTGCAAATTAAGCAAATTAATACCCTTTTAATAGACAGCCAAAGGCAATTGACTGAAGCTGGGGTGTCTCAGTAGTTGAGCAAGAAATGACAGAATCGGAGAGTGGTTGAGGTTGTAAGAGATCTCTGGAGGTCATCTGATCCACTCCCCTGCTCAAGCAGGGACACCTAGGGCCAGTTGCCAGGACCGTGTCCAGATGGCTTTTGAGTATCTGCAAGGATGGAAACTCCACAGCCTCTGTTGGCAGCCTGTGCCAGGGCTTGGTCACCCTCACAGTAAAAAAAGTGTTTCCTGATGTTCAGAATAGCTCCTAACCATTTCAGGCCCCTACTGCCATTAGGGAACGGTCTTCCTCGTTAAGGTTTTCACTCAGCCTGTAACTGGCCAGCATTTTTTTTACCCGTGGATATTTTCTCCAAGAGGCCCCAAATAGCAGCAGTAGCCACTACCCTTCCTGTTGAAGCATACTAACGAAGGCATTTACTGCCTCACATATTTGTCTTAGCAAAAATATATAGCCCATAATAACTAGGACTGCCACTTACAGAGGAATGAATAACCAGATTTAGCCAGTAAGCTCAAAAATGTCAATATATTTTATCCTCCATGTTTTTGTTTATATCTTTACACAACCTCACTCACAGGTGTACTGTGCCCTTTCCTGGTTATCTCTCTCGTTCACTGGGGATATTGATCTATAAAATCTCCTTGTAAAATATTTCAAATAATTTTTTTTCTGGGGTGACTTCTTTACGTCTGTATTTTTGGGCCTGTACAGAATATTAACAGACAGAAACTAACAATAAAGTCCATAAATTACTACAAAAGTAAACAGTGAAACCAAGACACTTGCAAAGCTCTATAAATCTGCTGAGGTCAGGTTGCTGTTTAATCTTTATATACAGGTACGTCTCAAGGTTATCTGCTCCTGAGGGGTTCACTGGAGGCTTTTGTGATTTGTCATCTGCTCAGCTCCTTATCAGTTGAAGGTATTTCCCCTCGTAACATTTATTATAGGGTCCCCTCTGTATTTCCTACTAATGTGATGCCGTGAAGAGGCCATGGTATGCAGTCTGTAAGGAGTTACTATATTTCCCTCTCCTGTGATCAATGGGATCATAAATGTGAGACGTGGTGTAGCGAACGTGGCACCGGTGATGGCCAAACGCCGTCGCTGGGTACTGAATGAAGGAAGCCTGAAGCTCTGGAAGTCAGTTTTGTGTCTCTGTTGAGCAATCCCTGGCTGGAAAAGAAGTATAGTTAAATACATTCGTTAAATAAGTCATGTATGTGGAAAAGAAACTACTGCAAATAGCGTAAATAAAGCAACCATTGTCACACATTAGTTAACACACTGGGTCTGATTTTGAGGCGGAAAAATCTCAACCCTTTCTGACAGCATGAGAGTGGCCATCCTGCCTTGCAGTTTTGTTTCAGCAGAGTCGAATCCGTCTGTGGCTGACGCAACCACACGTCGCCATGTCTGAGGAACTGGCAGACTTGGGAGAGGAGCAGACTGAAGTTGCTTCATCACTGGGATGGCACGGAGCCCATCTGCATGTGGCCAAGGCCAGGACGGCAGGGGATTTCCTGGGAAACAGCTTCCTCTCTTGCCTCTGCAGCCTGGTGAAAATGTGTTGGAGCTGCTGAAAGAGAGAGCTAGCTGCTGCGGGAAGCAGGATGCAACCGTTCCTCCGCTATCGCTTTATCCAGCAGATAAAGCCACTTCAATTCCTCATTTGTTCTTAAATACCAGCTATGTCTACATTGACGTCAGAGGTCTGACTGGTAGTATGTGTAGGCATGCAAGTACACGTATATATCTGCTTAGTACATACATATATATATTGATATACACACACACGTGCATGCACTGTTTGTATATATGCATGTGTATATTGACTAGCTCCTTCTAAAGGTAGTTAAGAGTACCTCTCTGAATTCATGCCTGTGGGCAGCAGGAGCATTGCTGGGAATATCTTAGGAGCCAGGCGTCCACGTAGCTATGCAAAAGCTGCATGGCAGTTTTGAAGCCCTTTATTTTGAGATATTAAAACTGAAAGGACAAAGGCAGGAAACAAGCGATCAGCCTCCTTCTTTGCCTGTCCCCCACACCTGAGCTGGTGCTTCAAGGGCTGCCTCAAAGCCCTGGGTGCCCCCCAGACCTGACCTGTTCTCATCTCCTCCACAGGCAGCGTGGGTTCAGCCTGAGCCCAGACTGCAAAGTGCATCTGTTAGGGGACAGTGTGGTGCCCCCAAAGAGGGGCCCAAGGTCACCTGGAGAGACTGGGGTCCTGCATGCAGCTCGGCCACCACAGCACCCACACATGGGCAGAGGCAGGTGAGGAAGACGCAGAGCCCCAGGGATAGACGAAGCAGAGGTTTTAGCCTTGGCCGTACTAGGAGGCTTGTCTTGCATTAAGGCTGGTGGGTGGGTTTGTAGATAAGTGTTGTGAGCAGGAAGCTAGGAGCTGCTCCTCGGATGCCTTCTCTCTCCTCTGGGAAGCGGAGGTCTGGTACGTCCCTGCTTCCAGGGGGAGTCACAGTGCCGGGGAAGGAGCTACATGGAAATCGAAAACGTGGGATTAGTTGAAATGAAGTTGATCTCTGTACACTCAAATTGGTAACGTGGCTGTTTCAGTCGGCTGGTGAAGTATTCAATCTGCTTCTGAGGCATTTTATTAAAAAAATGAGAAAAGGCTGGCAGAGGGTTTCTGCAGAGCTTTTTGGTTCTGATTATTCATTTATTTACAAACGATCATTTATACCATCTGGGGCTTTTCAGTGTAACTGAGAGTAAACACTGAGCTTCCCAGGACTCTATGAACATGCCAAGAAGGGAAGACTGCAAAGGCTTTTAGAGCAAATAAAGGCAGAAAAGCAGCTCATTGTGATGAGGCGGGGGGAGGAAAAAGCAGTGACAGGGCCCTTTTCCTTCCTCAGCCTTGCTTTCTTTCCCATTTTGTTTGACATTTGTAATCAAAGCCTCAGCACCTTTGCTTTAGTTATAATAACTTTGCAGTAGTTATTACATGAGCCTCCGCAGATGTACACACAGCCCAAGTTTCTAGCCTCCGGCACTGACCGCTCCCCAGACAAGATGCTTGTTCCTCTACCACAGTACGTGTGATTCTGCAAGTTTTATTTATCACAAAGCAGCAGTACAGACACAAGAAAAGTACAGCGGGAGCCAGGGGCTCAAGACGAGGTTTGGCACGCAGTACATCAACAGCAGAAAAGGCTTATTCCTTGAGCTTTCATCACTAACAACATCTGGGAAGATGAATGCAACTCAGTCACGGTTACTGCAAATTAAAATAAATGAGCAACCTGCCAAGTGTGGGACAGAAGTGCTACATTCATGTTTTTTTTGTGGGAAAACTAATGTGGCTCTTTGGGACTGTCAGCTTTAGTTTGATTCACCTTGAAGGCCAGGTACCCATAAACTTTAAGGAGGTTTCTGGGCTCAAAATATTTTCCTTGACTATCCTAGCAGGAAGTTATGAGTAGGAAGTAGGGATGGCATTGCCAGCAATTTTGAGCTTGAATTCAGTTCAGAGCAGTAATGACCAAACGTTAGGTCACCGGCTGTAACTCCTAGGAGTGGTGGTGATACCCAGTAGACAGATAGTCACTTTTGCAAAGACACAGTGGAAGGTGACACCTTGCTCTAGGAGGAAGGAAGGGCTTAATAAATATATGAAACTAATTTCATTTTTTTTCCTTTGTTATTCCTTTTCAGTTTCTGATTTGGGCTGCTGGAAGACTGAAAGACTGTCTTGGCAGCTCAGTGCAGCAGGGCTGGGGTGCAGCCCGTGGTCCCAAAGGCATAGGGTGAAGGCTGGCCCATGTCCTCACTGCTTGGTGCCAGCCCCCATTAAAGCAGACTAGCTGTGTCTGTGCTGCATAACACATGGATCTCTTTTGGGCCCCATGTGGGCATACCCCTGTGCCACAGATTATTTTCTGTGTGTTTTCCTGCGTTCAGAGGCTCCACCATGGTCCCAGGTTTATAGCTGCAAGAGCAGGCAGGCTGGGCACGCTCCGAGGTGTGACAGCAGGGCAAGGAGCCTGTGGGGACAGCATGGGAGGGTGGCAGAGGCAGCTGGGCTCCATGTTCAGAGCTGTCTGCTCCTCCGTGTGAGGGGTGCTGAGCGGGAAGGCTCCCCAGAACCCAGGGTGACCCTTTTCCCAGAGGAGCAGAGGCTTTGGAGCCCCACATGCACTCCCACTAGAGAGAGCAGTAGGGTTACCACTGGCTTGAGTGCTGAAGGACTGACCATTTAGCCTGTTTATCAGCAATAATGACCATGAGTGTCAGGAGGTGGCACAGACAGAAACTGCAACATTGTGGTGTGGTCTTGAGGTGAATCTCCTCTAAAATGTAAATTGCTGATTCCTGTTCCTAGACGTCTCCAGGGAATCTCCTGTCACTCATGAGGGAAGTCCTTGTCCCAAATCCTTGTCCCAAATCTGCCTCAGAATCTGATGTTTTTCTTCCAGAGTCAATTCATATAAAGTAGCAGAATCAATTCATATAAAGTAGCAGATCCGGAGCTGTTTGGCTCACTTCGTGCCAAAGGCCATCAAACACATCTTGTTCCCAGGGCATAATGTCTAACACACCTCCTATTTTAGGAGTACACGTACTATGTTGACTGCAGTGGCATCTGCATGGGATATTGTAAGCTTAATTAAAATTGACAAAGGACCCAGATGGAAAGTATTTAATAATTCTCATGCAATATATTTAGTTGTGATTATAATAATAGAGAAGCTAGAGTCTGAGCTGGTGCTTTTATATGTGGGAGGAGCACAGGATGCAGCACTCGGGCTTTCTCAGCATCCTTTTGCAAACAGCTGCATTACTCACAACCACAAAAATCACCACCAGATAATACAAGTCACCGGTTCCTGCCTGGGGAAGCAAGTCTCACAAAACACTTGTTAGCCCAAGTCAACAGATTCTCTGTTCTTTGTGATAGAAATTCAGCTGACTCTCTCTGAGGTAGTTGTCTTTGATTCCTACCTAGCAGAGGATGATGGGGCTGGGGGGAGAGATAATGGCAGTATGAAGAGGTGATAAGGCACCTGTAGCGTGAACCAATGACTAAGACAGGAGTGGGATATAAAGTCAGGAAAAGGGATGAGAGTACACAAGGCAGCATTGATAACCCTGGGGCTGAGATGACAGTGAAGTATGATTATACAGTGATCTTAGGGGTCAGGGTTAGGGGGAAAAAGGATGGTGGCAGCACTAAGATTTGGAAATAATTAGGCTGTGAAACACTGAATCAGACAGTGCCAAACATAGCCATTTATACCTTTGTTACACCTTTATCTGTACATCCCTCATAAAGTTTTTTAGAGATGTCTTTGCAAGCTTTATAAGAATTCTTGATGCTGGTGTATTTCTCCTCTTTTAAAATGTGGTTGCCTACCCCCAAGATTCAAACTAAACAAATACAGAAAGACATATTTCAAAAACTTGTAGAATCTTATCTGAAGTGTTAATTGTATCAGATTTATCTCCAGCTTAATTAGAGAATGACCAAGCATTTTGTATCCCATGTCAAAATCTAGGTTTTCCCATTCTGTTGTAGTATAAAAACAGTATTTCTAATCCCAGTGGGCAACACCATGAGCCACAGGCTTAAAGGTTCAAATCAACATCAAGTGAAACAAATACTGTGAGAGCAACATTTATTTCTTTATCACAGGTGTTTTAAGTTTATTAAGAGATTGGAAGTTGGGCTAACTCTTGAAAACCCTGTATGAAATTGCTTTAAGTCCACAAGGAACGTTTTCTTATTTGAAATTATATTCTAGTGCAGTTTTAACTCAAAACATGAATTTTAGACATTCCTAGTGATCTTTAAGGAAGCCCCCTCTGCATCTGCTTGGAGATACTGAGCATTTCTGCTAAAAGAAAATGGTGAAAGTTGACAAACGTATTCACTAAGAAGCTGCCAGGGATTCACAGGGTCCAAATAATTGATACTCATTAGGGGTCTGAAAACCTTCATGGTCTCATTAAGTAGGTATTAAAAGGTCTTGGCTGGAGAAGTGGAGCTCAACATACTAACACATTTTCAATAGAAACTCTTGTGGTGAAAAAGTTGACTGATGCTCATTGTAATGTGAATGAGTAGATTATACAGTCAAGACTGGCAACAGGAATTAGATTCAGCCTAATTGTTCTTTCTGTTCCTCTCCTGGGCATCCTCTCTGCCTAAGGAACAAAGATTGAACCTGCAAGACTGAGAAGTGTATGTATCATGGTTTTATTCTGTGTTTCCATCAAGAGGTACGGTTTCACATTTTAAAAGGGCAACACCAACAAAGCTTGCAACAAAAAGAAAAGCGATGGCCCCAGTCTTTGATTGTAGCATGAGCTTGAACTCCAATGGACTTACCGTGTATACTTAACCACAACACCAGTGACATGTCAGCAGTTTATGAACTGGAAAACAAAGTCATTAAATTATTTTGGCATTGTGTTTCTCACAACAAAAGAAGGTCTGAAGAGATTGAGTTACAAAAATGTGTTTTACACTGGAGGCCCATTAGCTCTATTGGTCGGAGAAACTGCTTTGCAGCCTCCACCTGCAGTATTGTGTGCGAGGGATTTATTTTATGCTCTGTTCATCACAACAAACAGACCTCCCGAGTAGCAATGTGTGTTCTTATATAAAAGATAATTTGGGGGCTCTGAAGACTTGAAACTCAAATTTGGTCATAATTATTAGAAGGTCACCTAGGAATTCTGGAGCAGTTTGTTTATCCTGATTCCAGGCTGCTAGGTCCAAGAAAATACACTTAATTCAATCCAGGTGACTCTCTATTAAATATAATCTTGTCTTAATTGGTGCCACCTTGACCTCTACTTGTGAAGTCTGTTTTGTGGTCTACAAGTCTAGCTTTAAGTGCTCAAACACACATTTTTCCATCTGATTCCCCATGATTTCATTATGACAACAGCATACTTCATACCAGGCACTCCATGTGTGTGTGAAATGCAGGGAAGGTTTAGTAAAGAGACTGCTTCTGAGCGGGATGGTGGTTGATTCCTCAGGCTGCTGACCACAATGGACTCTGTTACTCACACCCAGCTTAGTTATCACAACCTTTAAGATGTCCAAAATCAAGAGATTGGTGAGCGATTCAGAGGCACTGTTCTCTGGGGCTGCCAGATCTTGGCTGCTTCTACAGCCCACGGAGAGTAATGCCAACATTAATTTGCCTAGTCCAACGAGTGCATATGGTGTAACCACTACACTCCACTGAAAAGGCCAGCTCTGGTGGGTAGCAGGAACAGAGCTGACCTGAAAGCTGCTCACTCTCCCCAACAGAAAGATCACAATGTCCAATTTATGTGACAACCAAGTGGGCTGCATGGACCCCGTGAGTTTCAGTTTACGACCCCACTGGTGTGCTTTCCTCGTTGAGGTAGTCCCTTTAGCCTGGCAGCCCTACAGCACGCTTGAATTCGCCCTAGTGGGGCTGTTTCCAGAAAACCTCAGCCTTTGTTAATGATTTGACACTTTAGCACTGCTCTAATGAGGGAAGTAACAGGAAAGTTGAGGTGCTCCTACAAAGTGGTGGACCAAAGAACATTAAGAACCACAGTTCAAAGCAGTGCATCAGATGCCCTCCTCTTGGCATTGGGACTTTTAATCTGATCTGGCATTTCAAGCTGATGAAAAGATTGCACTGAATTTCCATTTCTGAAGTGGCAGAGAAACAGAAGCTCCTTTATTTTACCAAAAGCTGCAGTTTCCATTCCAG
Source organism: Pterocles gutturalis (assembly GCF_000699245.1). Classification (NCBI taxonomy): domain Eukaryota; kingdom Metazoa; phylum Chordata; class Aves; order Pterocliformes; family Pteroclidae; genus Pterocles; species Pterocles gutturalis. The sequence continues at coordinate 173,743 of NW_010097780.1, read as the reverse complement.
GAAGGAATTCAGGAGTTAAGTAGCCCATATCACGGGCAATAGCCAAGAGAGAGCTTGTCATGTTTGATCAATTGCTGGTGGTGGGAGATTTTCTGTGAAATGTGGTAAAAAAAAAAAAAAAAGGACTCAACCACTGACATAAATTAATACACTAATGATATTAAACCTTGGCTCCAATGCTGGCTGCTGCTTCAGAGGGCTTGAAAAACTGGAGTTTTAAATTATGCACCAGGCCACCGATTCATCTGGCAACGTTTACAAATGTCATATCAATGCTTTGCCAGCAAAGAACAAAGTAGAAACACTGACAGGTCCCAGCAAGCTTGGAATAGATAGAAATTGGATAGAAATTAATGTGGAGTGCTTAAAACAGGTATGATCTGGACTGAGCTGTAGCTTGGTGTCTCGGGTGCTTTAGACAAGCAGGAGGTTTGAAAGCTTTCAGGTAAATTAGATGAAAATCAGTACTATCAATAAAACTGCAACATATGGCAGAAGGAAAGCAAGCACTGCTTGATAAAATGTACAAACACATTCATTGTCAAGGTAATATAAAATGTATTTTATAGGCAGCGTTATCTACATTTTGCACAGCAGAAGGCAGATATTTGGGCTTCTGGAGTCATGTGGCATTGTGAGATGCAGCACCCATTTGAGTTGGGGGCAGAAAATGGTCATTCCCCTGGCCCAGAGAAAATGTAAAAATTGAAATTGTTCAAGAACAGCAAAAGCAAACAGGTGGAACAGTTTTCTACAGTGTATTGTTTTTGACTCAAGTGCAAAGTTTGAACCCTAAACATGAAGATTTTTATAATTGTATTGATAATGCTACCTGACACCTTGAACTAACCTGAGTAATTCATATCCTGATGTACTTCTTCACAGAAAAGATTTTAATATTGTTGCCCAAAAGCCACATGCAGTTCCTGAAGCAAAAGCTGTGATCTTCACCTTCCTGGTGGTGTTGTAGGATTCAGGATGTGCCACCTTAAGGCACCTGCGTAGCATCTTTTTAAAGGAAAGGAAGACCTGAATGTAAGACATGGGTGGGGAGAAATGTGAGACCTGTTAAGTCTACCTAAAAAGAGTCTAAGAGAGGTTGCAAGGTCCTGCAACAAAGGTCTCCTGAGCAACGGTATTGCAGGAAAACAGCACAGGTGACCCTGTTTTTCAGGGTATGTTTAAAAGAATCAGTTTAGAGGCCAAACAGTGTTTTATGAATGTATGCTGTGACTTACATTTATTTTTGGAAAGCTTAGGCAGGATGAAGGGGTGACAGGTAGAGTGAAGGGGTGGATCAGTACTGCCATACATCATGTTGACAAGACATGGCCAAACCTCTTCCATGGTCTGCAGATTGTGCCAGTCTGGTATTTTGGTGTATTACACAAATAGATACCCAGAAACTCATGTGTGCCCATGGATCTCACTATGAGCCAGGCTGTCTCCCACCATGACTGTCTATGTTGGTTTAGGAGGAACAGGTCACCGTTTCACATGAGAGTGCCCCCAAATTGTCCCCCCAAAGCCCGTATAGACATGCTGACTTCACTAGGTTGCAGATATGGAGTGTGGCAGCAGTGCTAAATCAGGACCTGGAGCCAGAGTAAGCCAGGAATCTCTCCCTGCTGGAGAAAAAGTAGGAAGGGAGCTCATACAGCCAACTAGATCAAGAGGGTCCTATTTTGTGCTGAGTCTAATCCAGACACATGCTCATACGATGGTGACCCCCAGGCTACTCCTGGTAGAGTGCTTAAACTGAGTGAAAATAATTGACAAACTATTGTCAGATCCCTCAAATACTTTTATTTTTCTTTTTTTTATTCAACAGACCATGGTTTTCAAACCATGTTATGAGCACAAAAAAGCAGCATTCGTTATGTACATGTATTGTTCCCCATTTAACAAATGTATTTTCAAAGGAGTTGAAATTCAGCTGGCTGATGTTTTCTTTCACAGTAGCCTTGGTTTCCATGGTACTATGCCAAGAAAGACATCTTTATTTGTGCCCTTAACTATCAGTGGTGTCAGCAAATTACTGGCAGCAGCACATATTAGTGTCTTCATCAGAGTGAGGATTTATGATGTCACCACTAAATCCATCAGGGACATTGTGTCTTTATAATTCACAGACAATTCTTGAACACATGAAAGGAATGGTGATGTGCCAGCTAACAAAGAATAATTGTGTTACTTACCTCAGCCATGATAATTTGCTTAAATAATAAAAATGTACCAGTGCAACAAGGAAAAATTACTGACTGATAAACACAAAGAAGAAAAACATGGAAGTACTGAGTAGTATATTAAATACCCATCTTTTTGGCAGCACCATTTTCAATTTCTGATATTTTAAGCTGATGGAAACTTTGATCAATGTTTACTCTTCATTCAGTCAAGAGGAACATGGCAGTATTATTTAAATATCATTTTATAACCAAAAGGATGACAGTACTGTATGGCAGGAAAAAATTGTATGGGCAGCAAGTTGCAGTCATTCCATATTTTTAGTGCAAAATTGATTGACTATGCTTGGGAAATGTAGTCCAAGCAACACACTTGGCTCACAGAGAAGAATTAGGGCACAAACAAATTTCTGTGGGATACCGAAGCTGTCATCTTGGGATCTACACACTGAAGATTTTTAATTTGGAAAGTATCCATTACTGAATAAAAATACCTTTGCTTTTTAGCACCAAAAAAAGCCTTTTGCCCTCTTTCTCTGCTCTCCACCCTGAAAACTCTCTTTAAAAAAACCTTTTCATTAAAAATCAGCCTCAGTGGAACACTTTCAGTCAATTCACATGAACGTGTTTTTGGTAAAACAGCCTTTGGTAAAGCAAACTGAAAAATAGGAGCGTATACGGAAGACATTTGCCATATTAACCCATGCCTAATTTATTAAATGCTAGAAAGGACTCTGTAGTCAAATAGCTTTGCTTTTCAAAACATCACAGTTAAACTCAGAGGGATGGGGGAGAGAGGGAGAAAGGAAGGGGAAGCTTGGTGTAAGAAATCATCTATACAAGCTACACAGGTTGCCAGACAAAATATTAGCCTTCTGTTAAATTATACAGCATGTTATGGAAACACTTACATTCCTCTCTTAGTTTCTGAGAGGCAATGAAAGAGAAAAACACTGACAAAGAGACTGGACCTCAAAAGCCAAAGTCAGGGATGGTATTCTCCACTCCATGGTAATCCCCAGTTTACACCAGCTCTTAGTCTGGTCTCAGTGCCAAGGGACGGTAAGCTCCAGTGATTTCACCACCACTATCCTGCAGCCTATGAATCAAAGACATTGTATTACCGCCAGGAAAAAGGAACCTGTTGAAAGAGATGTGCTCTGTAACCATGGCAGTCATCAAGAGGATTACAAATTTTAACCACGTTAGTGAGTAAGGTAAAGCAAAGCAAACTGTCAGCATAAGTATGTGCAGGGGAAAAATCCAGAGGGAAGCAAACTACTGCAGTGATGATATTTCCGTGATTATGTGAGACCAGAGAACAGTGCACACCTTGTTATACAACTTATGAAAGCAGTTCTAATTTGTGCTCCTTACATTTTTGGATGATGTTTACTAGCATAGATCATGTCGCTAATGCTAGGAAAAGTTGTCTATACTTACTACAGTAAGATTAATGCACAGCCAGCCCAGACGTTTCTGGTTTCTTACCCAAACCTTGTGAAGTGCAGTTCCTCCTGGACCTTCTATTAGCCAGCTAGAAATATAATTACAATATGTCATGGGTTACCTGGAATACCTGAGTCACTTTGTATTATACATACCTCTGTTTCTTACAGTGTTCAGTCTAAATGTTATCATGTTGAACACGGGATTTATTGCTATAAATATTTTTCTTAGTGCTTGTTTGACAGTGATAAGAAACAAACTGACATACGTCCATTGTGTGGTAGTGCACTTAATCCATGCCTCGTCTCTTGAGTCTTACAATCTGCAGGCTGCATTGCATAAAGGAATGGCTTTTACAGTGCTTCAATCTTCATAAAGCAAACATTTGTGGATTAAGGGTGCATTTCCCTACTGATACATGTTGGCACACCTACTTCTAATTTCCATTGTATAAGCCAAGAGAGACTTCTGCTTGGTAAGAACATGTAGGTCTATTGAGGCAGGTGCACTGCATCTCAAAGGTTACCTGAGGCCATGTGAAAGCCAAATCTGCTCTTGACCATCTGTGAGGCCACAAGGTTGGTGCAATGGGAGACTTTCTTTTGGAGCCTTTTAGTGCCTTATGTGTTCAGGCATGTTCCAGCACGTTTGTAACCTGTCATCATGCCATGAGAAGGTCAAGGTACACATGAGGAGGTCAGGCCAAGCAGACCTGAACAGACTTTCTGCAGGTTGCAAAATCCCCCCCAGGAGGTGGGATTGTGTATTCACAGCTACAGATGCAGCTGCAGCATACCTTTGCCTTTTCATGTACATATGGCTAAGTCAGGGGGAAAAGTAAAATTTATGACACCTTTATTTAAATTAAAATGACCTGTGGAATTGGAACTAAATAAGATCTTGCTCCACAAGCATGAACCTACAGACACAGAACACATTCCCTCAAGCAACTGAAGAAAATAACTGCACCAAGGAATCATCTTCATCACAGGCCGGTGCTTTGGAGTGTTGAGGTATGACATATTACTCACTTTACCTGCTTTATCAAGATATACATGTTTATGAAAAAGCCTCCCCAGAAATGTGGCTTGTGTCAATCACTCTGTCCTTAAGACGGTATCAGATTCAAAACTGTTGTGATCCTGGGTTTTGGATTTGATTCAGATGTGGTCAGAAATACAAGTGAATGATTTCTATATTTGAAAGTAAAATTTCTAAAGGACCATGCATCAACACTGCTACTTGCAGCTGAGCTCTCCCTATTTGTGTGCACGTTTTGAATCCTGAAACAAGCACAGCCTATACCCTCTCCTGTGTCTCAAAGGTAACATGTTCAAACCTAAAGCACTCTTTTGTTGTGAGACTTGCATGAAGCCCCACAATTTATGTATTGCATAAAATACACTTGTGGTCTTTAACAGGTCAGCTTAAGCAACAAATGAAAAAAAAGGCAGCAACTTCCTCATAACCCACTGTGAGTAAAGAAGGTGGAGTCTGTTTGAAGGTGGAGATGCTTTTGAGAGCCTTTCAGCAACCTATTCAGGAATCATCCAGAGGCAAGATCAAACCTGTTGATTTACAGGCCAAACAGTTCATAGCTGTGACACATGCTGCCAGTGGGAGATTATTGCAGCAGAACAGCTATGATCTCATGATCACTGACTACATATAGATCTCATTGCTATCATCCTAGTCCTATATGGACCAGATGGGCTGCACACTCTGTGTGGGGCTATGAGTCAAGGGGACTGCAAATCTTTGTAGTAAAATAGGACAGTATCACACTTAATCTCTAGATGAAGTATCATGTGATGATCACCACATGAGCCAGAGACCAGATGAGTACTGTCTCTTCTGTGCCACCAATGCTCTTTCAGTGAGCTGCAGCGATGGGTATAAGGAAGTCTGGGTGTGGTGCTGCAGAGGACAGTTAATTGCTACCTTAGCAGTTCTTCCTGCTGTTAGAAACACGTGTAAACCTGAGCTTCCCGATATTCTGCAAGGGACTCAAGACCCACCTCTTTGTTCAGGTTTTTAGCCAACTTCCCTCTCTGATAAAAATAACTAATAGTGAATGCGGAGTTCTTGGCATAGTAAACTGGCAAAAGTTTCTATTTCTTTTTCTTTCAAAGCTGAAGAGCTTCAGGAGTTCATGAGATGATTGTTTCTCAAATCAGGGGATGGCGCTTCTTTTTAATTGAAGGTTTGTGAGTACCTCGGATAGTTGGGATAAAAAGAAAAAACACAAAAAACCCCCAAAACCAACAAAACAAAAACCCAGATAAAACAAGAAAGAGTAAGGCCACTCTGTGTTGAGGAATGCCATTGATGTCCTAGACTGCTTTCACCATGCTGATGTCTCTTGCCTGTTGCTGTACCCCCTTTCAGCATAGCTATACCCCTGATCCTGCAGCAGGTCTATGCTGCTGAGGGCTTTCCCAGAGAACCTGAAGAACCTCCATATCAACCTTGAACAGGTCTTTGTTCTTAAATACAGATAAATTAGTTGTGCTATTTTCTTACAACTACTTCACTATCAGTCAAAGTGGTGACATCCATGCCTGCCCCACACTAGCACTTTGCTTAGCAAGAATTGATATGTGGAGGGAGGGGAGAGGAAGTAACATATTTTTGAGTTTTCTTCATTTTAATGAAACAACAAGCTCTGGAGAAAGGTCTGTATGCATGTTCCCACACCTTCACACGTGTTTGGTTTATGTAGGCAGCATGTTGTAATCAGAATCTCTTCTATTCCTCCTCCCCCATCCTTTCACTGAAAAGTGACCAGAGAAGTATCTGCATTTCTAATTCTTTGGTATCTGGTTTCATTCACAAAAGTATTGCTTCTTTCATGCAGGGAGGCTGGTTTGAAGATACTTGTGCAGCCTGTTGTCCCTGGGCCGGGTGTTCAGCATACTGTTAGTTTCAAGTTTGGCAATAAAATCCTACTTTCGATAAGGAGTTACAGCTCACAATGACCAGAATTGCAGTTGCACCTCAGTATTAAAAGGCCCTTCTTTCTTGGTGACCTCCACGTAATTGAAAATTAGGCATATCTTTCTTTATGAGAGGGACTCTATATTGTATGAAAGTAATCTCCTTGAGATCTTTTCCAATATCTGCTTGATTATAATGTTCTATTTAAACAAACTAGCAAGCCTGTCAGAAATGGTACTTATTGCAGGGCAAGAGGCTTTTGACCTTCTGTGTAATTATTCCCAGCTCACCCTTGGAAGTCTGTATTACTCCAAACTGAATTTTGTAGCATTGTGTGGTGCAAAAAGGAACTGAATTGTATCCATTAGTAAATTTGAACTGGAACGCACAGTAAATGTCAAGACTCTTAATTGCGCTTTCTCTAATGGCCTCCAAGCTTCCTAAGGAACAATCAAAAGCTATTAGTTATGACTAGGTAAACATTTTAAGGATTTTTTTTTTGCCAGAAGACTCTTTACTTCTATTTGATGAGTTTTTGTACATGATTTAATGTAAAGTTATGAAAGAGTAGACGTGTTTGTGACAAAATTATTGTGGGGACTTTTATGAGAACATTCAGGCCTGAATACTCAGGGTTTCAAAGTTTTAACAGTAAAGCTTTCTGCATTGGTCTATATTACAGCAAAGTCTTTTTTATGCTAAAGTGTCTGAGATGCATTCTTACCTATTAGTCTACCTTCTATGCCAGACTTTCTCCTGTTAGGTGTTATCTCTTCCCTGCTCAGCAGTATGAAGTTGACCATGGAAGTGATCTTCCTTTTCATGTGAAACCAGTGGTAGAGATTCTGCTGAGCATTTTCCTAGAGTAACTTTTTTTTTTTTCCAAAGATATACAGCAGTCTTGTGAACAACATAATTAAAGTTTCTTCCTTTGGAAATCTCTTACTCAACATTTGACTGAAAGCTAGGCAGAAGGCAAAGACTGTAGCTGCTTGCAACAGCTCCTCAAAAGCCAGTGTTACCTGACCGGCAGTAACACATCGTTATCCGAGACTAAGAATCTGTTCAAAGACAAAGTAGTTGGCTGCTGCAGCAAGATTGGTTAAGATACAATGCTTCTGTAGCCAGCAGCACAAAAGGGAACAATGTGTTTAGCATCAGATCTAGGTCAGATCTCAGCTCACATAACCACATTACGTTTAAGTTACACAGAGTGGAAGCAGCTTTCAGCAG
>NW_010097780.1:86704-165907 GCF_000699245.1 Pterocles gutturalis | reverse complement strand
CAGGAGAACGACTTGAAGTAAGTCCAGAGCAAGACTTGAAATCTTACCAGTGAAGCTCTCATTCTGCCACCATTACCCACAATCTCACTTAGACTATACAGTTCATCTACACAGGGACTGCAAAATTAGAGACATTGTTGTCGACAGTGACCATGTGTGAGAACAAGGATGCTCTTAAGAATGCAGTGAAGCAGAAATTAGAAACTTTCTGGGAAGAAATCCAGAAAGCAAGTTCTTCACAAACAGTTTCAAAAAGATTACCCAACCTAAAATGTCAAAAACAGATGATAGTCAAAAAAAAGCTTATTTTTTATGTTTTACATATCTTTATTTTTATATAGTCCCAAATAATAGTGTCATAGCAAATTGGAATATGTACTCAAGAGGAAGTCCCTATAGTAAAAAATACGCTACGAGTGCTCATTGTGATATAGTTTCTTCACAAAATTGGTTCAGGTTGTGGATTTATTGATATGAAGAGGTAAACTTGAAGTAGAGAGGAGGAAGGATGAAAGATAACCACAGTAAAGGAGAAGGGATAACTATCTTTATGCCACTAGAAATGTGAGAAGACAGAGATAAACAGAAGCAGTGTGAGATGATGCCAGTGATGACCTATTTCTTTTTCCAAAGCACAACATTGCCCCGATAATCCTTCTACCAGTGCCCTATCTACATGCAATCAAACTGTCCCAGTGCTATGCAACACACTTTGCTTATCTCTGATGAGGAGGTGCTGCATTGGAGTGGGATTCACCTACTCTATCTCAGGTTGCCAAATGTTTGTCTTTGGGTCACCTTATCACCATGTTACCATTGCTTTCCTGGTTTTACATCCAGTAAGTGACTAAATTCAGGTGCTCAAAAATCCTCACACATCTGTGGCAGCGTTTGCAGTGCACACATCCATGACATGTCCCTAGGCCAAGGTAAAGCCTCTTTCTAACTGGAAGCCATTGTACTTTGGCAAATGGGGTCAAATGGGCAGCCTGGAAACAAAGCAGCAGGACAGTGTGAAAATCATCAAGGTCTCACCCTGACCTTTAGGCAGCTGAGGTGGAGTGAGACAGCAGATCAACTTCATGAGCATGGACTATCCAGGAGGGACTAGTGGGAGATGAGGGTGGTTTTTGTCTGGCCTAACACAGGTCTCAAAGCCATAGTCAGAATGAATGAGATGAGGGACCAGGGGCTTTTGGGTAAGCGCATAACACTGGGACTCTACTGCTTTTTGGGTATCTCTCTCACATAATGCTTCCTTGATCTTGGCTGCTACCATACATGTTGAACAATACCTCAAAACTATCCACTGTTTTGCAATTTTGTAGTTTCTCAGTAGAAGCCAATGCCTGTCTTCCTTCTCCCTGACTCCAGACCTGCTTGAAGCACATCTAAACCCTTTCTGAGGAGTAATGTGATTGTTCCCATCGTAGTAGACCCAGTCTTTGGTAACTGCCTGACAGTGAGACAACACCACCTCTGGACCCTGGAGAGAGGTAAAATGATGCACAGCTTGCTCCTCTACCTCTAGGGGCCACGACAAACAGCAGCTGGGTGGGGAAAGGCTTCGTGGAGGTCTGAGGGTCCTGAGAAGGGAGAAGAGAAATTAACTCCAGCAGCCTGAAGAGGAAAATAGGAAGGCTGCAGGGCCCAGTGCCTGCAGAGTCCCTGGATACTCAGAGCGTGGCAAACAGCCACATCTTTAACCAGCGATGGTTGATCCTAAAAGGGATGATATGTGCCCACACACAGACTATGTTGTATGTTTTAAAAAACACAGGTTTTATTAAGATAGAAAATGTAGAAAATGCAACAGAAGGATGGAGTGAATAAATATTTAAAAAGCCCTGGAATTATGTTGCCTACTGTGTGCCCACTGATACTCAGAGCAGCATGCATCTTTGAAGAGAGCTCCCCCACCTGCTCAGGACACTCATTCGGTTTGGGACATGGTTTCCCATGAGCAGCAACAAAGGGACTAATCACAGCAGATACCCACCTCCCTAGTGAACCCTTGGTGTTTCAGAGGACTACTGAAAGCTGCTGAGTGTCATATCCATGCCTCCTTTTTTGTCAAAAGAGCTGACTACCTCACGACCTAACCTTCAGCACTATTGCTAGGCATTGCAGAAGTTCATCTGTCTTACCCATGTGCGTACAACTTTCCATGGGGCCTGCAGAGCAGGTAGCTATCACCCATCACACCCACAGTCTTGCCCGAGGCTTCTGAGTAAGCTGAGCACACACTGCTCATCTAGTTCAGTGCCAAATGCTGAGTGGCCTCCCTTGTCTATGTGTGGTTCTCACAGGAGGTCACTCTATTAGGTGACCTGAGGTTTACTAGAACCCAGGGTATCACATGTCCTACAGTGTTCATGAGACATGAGTACGGCTTGGGGAAGAAAGAGCTTGGGGAAAAAAAAAAAAAAAAAAAAAAAAAAAAAAAAAAAAAAGGAGGTTGGAAATCAGGCCTCTGAGGAATTTGTGTCTTATTTACTGAGTTTGTGTCATGGTTTGACCCATCTGGCGGCAAATACCACACAGCCACTCACTCGCTCACTCTCTCCCCTCCTGGGGAATGGAGGAGAGAATTAAAGGGATAAAGGGTAAAGAGACTCGTGGGTTGAGATAAGAACACTTTAATAACTAAACTACAATAAAACTGAAAATAATAGTGATAATAATAACATACAAATATACAGGTGAATGATACACAGTGCAACTGCTCAACACCCAATGACCAAGGCCCAGCCGGTTCTGGGCTAATGATCCCAGAGCAGAGAGAGTCATGAAACCACAATCTCAGAAAAGAGAAGAGCCTGAGAGTCTGAGAGAGAGATATATGACTGAGAGAGCAAGTGAGAGCAAGAGAGCACTTCTGGGCAGACTCTCATCTATATACTGGGTGTGAGGTGCATGATATGGAATAGACTATGGGCCAGTTTGGGTCTCAGTCCTAAACATGAGGTCAAATCCTAAGCCAGTAATTTGGGCTATGCTCCCTCACAGCTTCTCCTGTACCTGCACACTGGCAAAAGCATGGGAAATTGGAAACGTCCTTGACTGTCCTGGCAGCAACCGTAAACATCAGTATGTTATCATCCTTCTTCTTAGCACAAATCCAAAACATAGCCTCACACTAGGTACTATTAAGAAAGTGAAATCTGTCCCAGCTGAAACCAGGACAATTTGTCTTCCCTGTAAAGGAAAGAAACAGCCCCCTGAACTCAAGTACTGAGCAGGGTTGGATACTCTGACTAAAATATAACTTGTAAATTAAGTAGCGTGGGGAGCATTCACAAGCACTGCAACACAATTCCCTGTACTGTTGTATCTTTGGAATGGCATCTGGCTTGAGCTAGGATTCTTCTAAACAACACCCAAGCATCCTTAAGGAGTTAGCATGGTCCAGAGATCCTTCACAACGGGCAGCTGGATACTGCTATCCTATTTTGTAGACTAAGAGGGTTGAAGAGTGTAGACATGAAGTGTTCCATGCCAGCTGACATCAGTGCCAGAAAATGGTTTCAGGTTTTTTTTTAATGTACTAGTATGCCATAAGGTATTAGAGCAACTCTGTTCTTGCAGTTTGGTGGCTGAGGTCTTCAGCACCAGGTTCATCCACATGTCTTTTAAGAACATGAAGCAGTTTATCTTTTATCCTAGTTTATTGAAAGCTAGGGGGCTGCTAAGGGCTCGGAGTCAGTGATTTAGGATATATTAAGATATGCATGAAAGGTCTTACACAGCTATGAAGGGAGATCACAGAGCTGAGAGGTTTTGTTTTCTTTTCCTGTGCAATTCAGAATTAAAATCATTAGCTACTTGTGGTGGGCAGAGAGCTGTTCACAGCTATCCACAGACTGGGTGAGGTACAACTTGTCAGCAAGTGGTTGCGGGCAGGAGAAGTGATAAGACATTTAAGTCTCAATTAATTTATCTAAATGCGTGTATCTATTATTGTCAGAGATGTCCTAGAGTATCATACCTGGCCTCAGCTGCCTTTCCTTGAGGACAAGAGTCACCCACAGGGCAGGCTTCATAGCTGCCAGTTCCATGTGGGCCATCTACTTGCCTATTTTTAAAGCACTGACTTGAATCTTGCAGGAGTCTTTATCTGGAGTAGCTGGAAAGTCTGCTCTCCTGACTCAGCAAGTCACTGAGGATGAACACCTCGATGTCTAGGTGGTTGACAGTGGGTGTATGGAAGAATTAAGTGTCTCCTGCAGGCAACTGTATTGCAGCTAAATACAAGCACCTAACTGGGAGATATGTCTACCTGTAATTTGGATGCATAGCTTAGGGCAGCCAAATTGCAGTGAAGAAGTCTAATAAATTGCTTTGTCACAAGCATAACCAAAGCAGTAATGTGCTCTCATTCAGTGGAGGCAATAAAGTTCAATGGAAACCAGCCAGTATGATTTAGCACTGGCTTTAGAAGTTCCTTAATGTTATTTGCTAATGGTGCAATTGTACTTTTGGAAGTCCTTTATAGGGAAGAGCAATCACTTTGTCTTGCAAAGACTCTGAAAAACAAACAGAGACTTACAAATGACTCAGTGACGAACTCAAAAATGGCTGGACTAAACAGACCTCATAGCCATCTGCTCTCCTCCTTCCCAGTGGCAGTGTAGGAGGGTAGATCAGGCAGAGATACTTCCTTCAAGGTGTAAAAGCCTGGGCTAAGGTTTCTCGCTGTTTTCCCTATGCTAGTATCCAAAATTAATTTAGGGGATTCTCAGAAAGTCCATATTTAACTTCAAGCATGCAGAGTCTTCAGCACAGTGATGGGATGGTGGCTAAGAACCACAGTGGTGCTTGAGGCTAGGATCTCCTGGGTCAGAGTGCCCAAGCACCCAGCATCACTGAAATGTCATGGGGAAACTCCTGCCATCCCTGTGACAGACTTCTACTAGCTGCTGTGGAGGCGGGGAAACCTTTCCTCTCATGAAAACTGCCACTCTAGCAATTGAAGGTAGCATTTCCAGAAGTCCTCACCAGAGCTCAAACAGCTTTCATGAGAGCCAGCTGGAGTTTTGCCACTGATGTCTGTAAGATCAGTGTCAGTCCAGCTCTCTATAAACCAAATTAAAGTAACTGTGCCATGTTTGTTCTATTTTTTTTTTCCCCCCAGTAAATGGTTGTAATAGAAAGTGACTGATAATTAGTTGGGTACTGTGTCATTGGTTCTGAATTCACTCTGCTGCCTGGGTTAGCTTATAAATGAGAGAAGAAGCTATAAAAACAGATAGGTCCTTTTCACGTACACAAGGCAATCTTAGAGGATGCTGCTAAATGAAACAGAGAGCTAAAGAATTTTAAAAGCTGGATTTTATTTAGTTGAGCATAGCAGGATAAACAAGGTGGCAAATGCTTTTTGCTGATTCTCAGAACTGCATCCCAGGAGCAATAATCAGCCTTTTAATTACTTTCCTCTGTAGTCAGCTTAGATCAATATCACTTCTCTGTTTGTTTTATTTGAATCCTATTATTTTTCTTTTTTTTCCTTTTTTTTTTTTTTGATGGAGGACATTGCATGACTGTACAAGTACTGGAACAGAGAAAAGATCTTAAGGGTTTGGCAGGTGAAGCTGAATGCCTGTTGGAAGTGACACATATGTGCCTCCCCTCCCCAGTGTTTCTGAAATAAAGAGGAGATTTGCAGTGTATATATTTTTGACAGGACAACAAAAATATAAGACCTGAATAAATGAATCTGTGACTTGTTTCCACCTGCAAAGGGGGCCTCCCCAGACTGAGCAAACTGGAAGAGGCTCATGATCATGATCAAGGAATAATAAGGTTCTCATAAGAATTGTTTATCTCATCATCAGGGATCTGAACTTGACAACTCAGGCTTGCGTTCCTAAAATAAGTTTTATATGCCAATGTCAAGAGTGCAAAAACAGGAAAAAGAGAACCACCTAAAAGACATTTTAGCATAGGCCTCCTCTTTGTCCCCATTAGCTAATTCCACCTTCTAGTTTGGTGGCAGCATGCAACAGACCAGAAATTGCTGCTGTATGCCTTTTTTTCCTAAGTACTGAGGGCATTTAACTGGAAGAACCAGGTTCTCCTCCCAGGGACATGGTTAGTATCCTGTTCATGTAAGTGACTTTGACTAAGCTTCACAAATTAAAAACAGAAAGACAGAGAAGTCTAAGACAGGAAAGGGATGAACTTTAGCTGCATCTGATCCAAAAGCCAAACAAACAAAAACCTCACGCTTGCTCAGCCTAACCTTACTGAGCTCACTAGACTTGCTGAACTGATTTGCTGTTTGACCTGAGAGTTGCCTTGGTGCCCACTTGCCCAGGCGTGCCCCAAAACACTGGTCTGAGTGGTTTTGGGGCTTAGTTCCAGTTTACAATATGCTGAGATTCAGAGTTTGACAGTGCAGACTGGCCTGATCCAGAGGTTTCAAAGGGCACTGCCACATGCAAATCTAAGATGTGTTGAGGACAGGAGGCACTTGTTTTCACACCACCTAGATGAGCATTAACAAGTCTGGTGGAATGGATCCTAGACCTTGGTGCCTACAAGTAAAGCATTCAAGAGCTACACTTGGAAGCATCATCAAAAACCTCATCTGGGTCTCTCCCATTGTGCCACTATAAATTTTTTATTTACAGTAGGAATATGCATATAGAAAATGTAAATTGCAAGCAGCTGGGACATACTGGCAATTTATTGAGTCAGCTGCAAGCAAAAGAAAAGTCAAGACTCACTTTCTGCCCTATTAAAATAAGTTAGCTGTACTGTATGGAGATGTCCCATTTTGCAACACTGTATGCAAAATGATCTTTCTTATATAGGACTTCTGGCTGGAGAACAAGTGCAACAGGAAAAACAGCAATGTAAACAGTTCCATTTAACTACACTTATCTGAGCAAACACATAGAAAAGTCTGGACAAGTTTTGACTCTTGGAAAGATTCTCAAGCTGAAGGCCAGAGCGCCAAGATTTCACTACTCTTATGCTGAAAGAGTTGTTGCTATGCTGAAAAAAAGTTGGAAACCTGCATTCAAACATTGAAGATGAATTTGTACTTAATACTACAGTCCTCCTTTGGCAAAGGGAGAATGAACTGGGTGATGTAATAACTATTTTCCATCTCAAAGTTCTACTAGGCTGTATATTTTCTTTGATAATTATTGTGATTTCTTTTAATGACTTGAAGAGTGCCTCAAGCTTTGGCAGAGAAGTGCCTTTTGTTAATAGAAGTATTATTAGTTAAAATAATTGCATATTTTAATAAATGTTTTTTGCTATGGTATATGGTGCTGTTCCTCCATGAAATTTCCAGCAGTTCCGATTTTAAACTTATCAAGAAAATGGGTCTTTGCCCAACATTCTGTGAAGACCTGAATGGGCAGTAGCACACAAAACAGAAGTCAAATTTTATTTTAAAACTTGATGTCTTCTCAAAATGCAGGGTGTCTGCTACTTGGGAAGTTAATTTTTTGTTTGTTTTCAAAATAGAGTTCTGAATCTAAATTCATTTTAAGTGTTTTTGAAATTTCTTGTAAACTGCAAATTCCAGGAGACTGGTTAAATAAATACATAATACCTAATTAACTAAATAAAAAAAAATTGTTAAGAAGTTTGGGGTTTCGCTTACTGTACTTTTTCTTCCTCATGGGATCAAGTATGGACAAATGCAGAAGTGTTGTTATAGCCTCCTCAAATAGGCCAGATACAGCCTTAGTGACTGAGTCTTGCTATACTGAGCTAAAGGATGAAGGAACACCAGTCTGAAAACAAAATTATCTTAAGTATCCACAATGACAATTAAATGAGAGAGCAGAAAGGACCGTCATAAATACTGCAGTAGATAGGGGATGCCCCTTGCAAGAATCCCAAATCTAGTGCCAGCCCATCTTGCTTTGTACAGTTCTGGTAGTATCATTTAGAGCTTTTGATTGTGGATAGATATTTGTCATACTATTAAATATGAAGTGCAAATTTAATAACTCCCTTCTTCTGTTTTGTCATGTGAACTAGAAGGAAGCAGAGACTGTGCCATGAGTCTACATTATCCTCATGGGGAATCATAAGAAATACAAATTAACAGAGCAAGAATTATTGTTTCACTGCTGAATTGTAATACAGGATTTAATTGAATTTGTGCCTTATGTGCCTGTTATGAAGAGATTTGTAACACAACTCAGAAAACTCATAGAAAATATATCATATGAAGGGTAAAGTATTCCGATCTGAGGCACTAGGTTCAAAGACAAGAAAATAAAGGTTTATGAAAAGAAGAATGCCTGTCAGATATGACCATTATATGCAGGTAATGAAGCTGTGACAAATGGGTTAAAGAGGTTGGATGAGCTCAACAGCTGGTTTTCTTCTGTATTTGAAGAGAGGCTAGAAATTGTGTCCATTACATACAATGTGGATGGAACAGAGAAGTTACCGTCTGTAACTGCAGAGGAGGGAAGGCAACATCTGCTGGAGAACTTGCATCTAAAAGTCATCAGGAAATTAGCCAAGGTCTTTGAAGGCCCATGGTAAATTTTTAGCAAAGCTTGGAAAACTAAAGGAATTCCTGAGGATTTAAAAACTCTTGGTACTGGTCTGGTGTTTGAAAATGATTAAAGGAATGACACAGGTAGCTATCAGATAATTATCCTGACAGCATTGGTTAGAAAATACAGGGCCATGGGTTTTGGACTGCAGAACAAAGAGTTAGAAACTAAGTATTTTGGTTGGAAGGTAGGTTTTATTTGTTGTCTTTTGTTCTGAAGCTGGAAGACAATGGTAGCTATACTGATGTCTCATACTTGGATTTCTCCAAGGCATTTGATTTTCTATCCATTACATTTTTGACATGAATTATAAAATTAATGCATCATAACACTTAATAAGCATGTCGTGGCTCCTGGAGAGATCTCAAGCAGTTGCTACAAAGAACAGATCTGTTTCCAACACTGACTTTTAAGCTGGCACTGTTCAGTATTTTCATTAACAACATCGATGACCATACAAAATGTTTTCAGGTAGGGTTCTTAGGCAACACAAAGTTTGTTGGCTTAAAAAATATAGAAGGAAACACAATACAGGCAGCATCAGTATAATCGCCTTCTTAAACAGTCACAAACTAATAAATGTGTTTCGGTACAAGCATGCATGAGACAATACTTCTAGGAACAAAGACACAAAGAAACAATTCCTTCCACAGGAAGGCGGGCTTCACCCTGGATACACTCTGCCTTGTGTTAGACCCTTAACAGAGCCATGTGGTCTGATCAGTGTTTGTTAACTCTCTGATTATATGTTTTTTTATATCTTTTAGTATTATACCACTGACTTAGATGCAATCAGGGGCTATAAAGTTAGATGAGACTTATCTTGATCATTCTTCATGGAAGAAGGGGCTACAAGAATAACTTAATCATTACCTTTGAAAATTTTGCTCTCAGAATAGTGCAGTGGCAAAATAGCACTTGTGATCCTGGGATATAAAAAGCAGAATATCCCATAAAGACTGGGAAATGCCAGGCTGTCCACACAGATTTGACAAGCTGCTATTGTGATGCCAAGCCTACTCTGATGTCCACTGTTTCAAAGACATGGAAATACCAGTGTGGCTATAAATGGGACGTAAGGGTTAGAAGACGAATCTTTTCTGAGGGTTCAGATGTACAACTTTCTAAATTCACTGAAGAGAAGAGGAGAGGTCATTTATGCCACATGCTAGTGTGTATGATGAGACCTCATAGTGGGTGCTTTCCAATCTTTTTGTCAAAGGCTTAACAAGAGGGAATGGCTTGAAGTTCAATTTAGATAAACTTAGCCTTGACGTTAGTTGCATTTTCCTAGCCATAAGGTTAGTTAAGCACTTGAAAGCTTAGCCGGGATGGTAGTGGATTTAGACTCTCTTGAATATGGTCAGAAATATTGCTAAGGACGTGCTCTAATCCAGAAACTGGATTAAAGAGTGAAGGTTAATCTGGTGACTTCCTGAGGTGCTGGAATCAGCATATATGTGGACCGCTTTTTTTCCTCTCTCTTACAAACCATGGTGAAAACACGGAATTAGGCATCTATCTCAACATGCTTGTATCTCCCACATTTTGATAGAGACTTATAGTGTATCTCATATGCCACATCTTCAGTAGGTTGCTGGGGAAGATTTCCTAGTCTTTCTTTATGTTCAATCTGCAGATATATTTGTATGCTTACGTACTTTTTTTCTCCCTCTGAATCAGTGCAGGTTTGTCCCAGCTGGAGGAAGGGCTGCACATCAGTGTTCTCAGGGGAAGCAGATGCAAGCTTGGTCTCTCCTGCTTGCATGCTCAGGAGTCAACTGGTCACCAGATTTGATTTGGTGCAGACAAGTAGGGCTTTCCTATTATGTACCTGTGGCATTTATAACCCTGCTTGATTCACCCCTAGCACATTTTATTTTCCCTTCATTTGCGACAGGACATGAGGACAAGAGTCTTTAATAAAAACTTGGACAAAACCAAATTAACACCATCATTCTGCAACCATCTGCCATGTTGTCTGCCAGCTACTTCCAATTAAGAATATTTCATGGTCAACACATTATGACGAACTACAGTGCACAGCTGCACTCTGACTCTCCTATAGGCCTGTTCTGCTATGCTGCTTCAGCCATGAAAAACTGAATAAGGAACAGAGGTCTGCAGGTGGTGGTGGGGGGAAATAAGGGAATTCATTCATGTTGTAATCAAGATGGCAAAATCTTCAATGTACTGTCACTGGAGTCCTCTGAATGTCACTTTAGTAAACATATACTGTCATTATGAGTGATTTTTGTCTCAACAGTGTTTTGTGAGGTAATGGTCTGTGTAATGGTTACACATAAGCAATCATGATATAGGAAAACACTTAATACGTCATCTTACATTGCCCACAATCTACGGCCGGACATTAGCTCATCACATCCAATCTAATGCACCCGGGATTCCGAATTACTATTGGAAGGTGCCTGAGTGAGTATTTTGGAAGCGAGAAAAGATCTGCTCTCTGAACTCGTACCTTACTTTGAATTCTCTCCACCTGGGCATCCAACCACTGCATTATCTAAACCTGATACACTTTAACTGTTATTAGCAAGTGGAGCAGATCTTAAATTGAGAAGAGCATTTGCACAGAGTAAAGACCAAGAGGTTTAATACAGCTCTCTCTTGATTATCATGAAGTATTTATTTCACTTTTGGTAACATCGGACAAGAAGCCAGCAGCAGTGAAAAGGCCAGCAAGGCCAGCTCTGCTTGACTGAATTTCTGAGGTAATGGATTTTTAAAATTTTTTTGGTAAATCTGGGCTTGGGATGGGTCCATCCAGCCTCTCAGAACAACGCAGGACAGGAATTATTTAGAGTGAGAGTGATACCTTGGTGGTGTGAAAGAGTACAGCTCTGCCGAAGCCAGCTGAGCTCCTGCAGGCTCCATCAGCAGAGGAGCAGGTCAAAGGATAATAGAGACAGTCCTTCTGAGAGCCACCAGCTGCTGCCCAGGCAACAAGCCCCTCTGCGATGAGGTGCTCTGATTGTGAGAATGAAGCAGGGAGAGGCTTTGTGTCAAAGCCGGCAGACTCCATAGAAGTGTGGAACATCTTTTTGCCCCATCCCTGGAGGTGTTCAAGGCCAGGTTGGATGAAGCTTTGAGCAGCCTGATGTACTGGAAGGTATCCTTGCCCATGGTAGGGGGATTGGAACTCCATGCTCTTTAAGGTTCCTTCCAACCCAGACCATTATATGATTCTATGTTTCTATGATCTTTGTGTACTGATAGCTTGTTAAGTTTTATTTTTCGCAAACAATATAAACTCATTTCAATTGCATTGTTTTATTAATTAACTCATGTCCACCTGCTGGATTATTTTGCCTGGTATTGACATCAGGATGACACATCTGTAAATATCCAAGTCATTTCATTGACGCTTTTGAAGTGTTGGTTTGGGTGGGTAGAGGATATTGTTAATTCTGTTGCTGCTAAAATGTGGCAGATGTTTCAGATTGCTTCTCAGCTTTTTTTTTTTTTTTTTTAATTACTGTATTGTTCAGGACATCTATGTCTGTAAATTAAGAAGTGCCATTTGTAAGGTTTCTTAATTAGCGATACAGTAGAAAGCATTTCATCCTCAGAGGGTGGTATGATGACATAATGGAAGAAGAGGATTTGTTGACTTCTTCTGGTTTTTTTGTGCATTATGAATAAGTTAAAGTAAGATGTCCATATACTTCTGTAAGGTATATTTGTTCCAAATCTACTGGAAAGCCAGAGATCTTAAAAATTAACTTCCCCTCTATTTTTATTCTGTATTGTCAGTGGTTATCCAAGGCGTGGGGGATATCAGCAGTCCAAAAGGTACATGTCAGCATTAGATATTCAGTGAGGATGGACAAGGAATACTCTGGAGTGACGGTAGATTGTCTCAGGGAAGTTTTAGAAAGTGTTAAAATTAATTTGTATTTCAACTTCTATCTTCCAAAATGGCTGGGTTATAGCTACAATATTTAACATCTCTTATGTATCGTTACCACTCATTAGCAAATGTCACCTGTCATGTTTTCCAGTTCCCACATTATGATGTGCATTTCTGCTTCTCGATGACTGCAAATTGCCCTGTTTGATCCTGAACTGTTGAGGCAGCTGGCAGGAACATCCAAGATGTCAATTATCTCATAGGTTTGGCAGATGGACAAGACTTTTTCCAGAAGACCTTTCTGACAGACTCTTACTGAAGCTGTCATATCCCCCACCTGACCCTCATCCTTACTACATTTGCTTCTGTCAGAGGACTTTGCTATGTATTTTCATAATTACTTTCCACAACTTATTGTATAACTCACATTCTTAGCGATGAACTGTGAAATGTAACAGATGGCATCGCAAACCCCCAAAATACCAGGAAGTAGACATTTTTCATGGTTGCTATATAATCATGCATTGATGTTAGTGACATGTGAAATTGCTTGAGACTTGCAAATCTTTCAAGAACACCTGCAAAAGGGGTGCTGATTTTTTGTTTAAAAAGTAACATGAATCTTTACACCTGTTACCTCTATTAGGCTGTAAATTCAACCCTCTGATTTTAAACAATGACCCTAGGGAGAAACAAACATCAGAAAAGTTCTGGACCATGTAGATCACAAACTTGAAACGAAAAAAGGT
The DNA here is from genome assembly GCF_000699245.1 of Pterocles gutturalis. NCBI lineage: Eukaryota > Metazoa > Chordata > Aves > Pterocliformes > Pteroclidae > Pterocles > Pterocles gutturalis. The sequence continues at coordinate 152,753 of NW_010097780.1, read as the reverse complement.
CTAAAATAAAAAACACTGATTATTCTGCATTGTTTTTCACACCCAGTGAGAAGAAACAATCAAGTCCTGCCACTTTTGGTTATTATACCTGTGCTTGCAGAGGTGTCAGATTTGTACCTTTCCCTTGGGCATGTCCAAGCAATGATGAGCATGACTAACACCACAGAAATTTCACCTTTCTCAAAAACCTGGAGGTCACCCCAAGCTCTCCTTTGAACCAAATATTACTGGTGTGCACAGCATCTATCCTGCACTTAACTGTATGTGAAATATTCTAGGCATAGAGAGAGAGTACATACATTTGAGACTAATTTTAAAAACTCATTAGAATAATATCCAATTTCTATTTTTAAAAGGAATGTTTACCTGAGGCTCCTGGCCAAATTCCAGTCCCACTAATTATGTTTTACTGAAATAAATTATCACCTGCAGTTTTACTTGGACAGAGTATAATTTTTTGGTTCTTGCTCCATTTGGGTAAGTAGTGCTGCTTTGAGGTTTTAGCCATTGCGATGTTTCATTGATAGGTATAAATCAGGGATGATTTTGCACAGAAATACATACCAGGATGCTTCAGACCTTGGTCACACCTGGATGGGATATTCAGGCTGTTTTGCAGGTGAGCAGGTGGAACAGTTCCCCCAAGGAGTGACTCTTGTGACAGCTATTAGTGTGCTCAGTAGGCTAGGGCCCCAGTCCCAAATCATATTCTGCTCTGCAGATTCTTGCGCATATATAATTTCTGCTTAGGACCTGGTCCTGATGATAGTTATGTGTCAATTTTATCTACATGCTTTCTCCCATTAACTAAATGGAGTTAACCACATGAATTAAGTTATGCCTGGGATTGTGGTATGGCCTCCTATGTTTCAGAAGTGACTTGGGATGCCTTTATCATGCTTCCATTTTTCAGCATAAATAGTGTAAAAATCATGCTTCTTCGTCAAGACTTTAATGCCTCTTAGAAGTAGTCTGTTCTGATTTTCTCCATTTCAGAAAACAGCTTTTATTATTATTTCTGAAAACCAGACCTAAATATATATTTAATTTCACTTACAAGTTCCCAAACACTATAAAACTGTAGAAAATTCACTAAGAAAATATTTATATTCACATACCGGCTGTATAACACAAGTATTTTGTCACCATTAACATTCCATGGAAGCTTAAACGTTAAAATGCACACAATATATTTATTTCTAAAGTGCTGACTATATTCCTTGTCAAAATATTTTCAAAGGCATTATAATTATTAGGATGAATCACACAATTTTGTTGCCTTTTAGGTTAGCCAGAACCACTATATTTATTCTCTCTTGCTTATATTGGTAATCAAATTTTTGGCTGTTCTCCAGAAATGTTCACTAGCCTGAAGAGAGAGCAGTGAACAGGACAGCAGAAAACTGGCGTCTTGGAGTATTTCTGTTTGAGGGGTTGTTAAGCACCATCATTCAGCTTATGGCCAGATATGACTGTGAGCCAGTCCAGAAGCTCTGCAGGCCTCTCGGCATAGCTCTGGGCATCATCTACTACAGCCTATACTAACTATGACCCAGTGTTGTGTTAATATGGCTCCTACAATGTGTGAACTCAGAGGCTGTTTTGTGTCGGCTTAGAGCAGAGTACAGCTATTCTGTCTGCACCCACCTGGAGGGAAATGTTTCAAAACCTCCTGCAGCCAAAAGGGAGCTTGTACTCATTTCTCCCAAAATACCTCTGTTGCAATAAGTTTCAAATACAATGATAGTATGCAAACACTGGCACCAAAGCAGTTTTAGGCTAGAGTTAGGCACATGGACCAGGTCTCAGGAAACATGGGCTTTGCCACTGTCTTCCTGATGGTCCTGGGCAAGCCATGCCTCATTTTGTGCCTTGGATTATTTGGCTTTGCATTGAGGCTAATTACACTTTTTGTTTTTTTTTTTTTTCATCTCTGAGATCTAGTCTTCTGCCCGCAATTCATAAGTGCAGTGAGGAGCATGAGGAAGTCCTTGGACAGCCAACCCTGGCGCACTTTTCTCTCCCTCTCTTGTGCCTGTAAAGAAGCTCTTCTCTCTGCCACAGCCATGTCTTTGCCCCCTCCAATGAGCTGCATGTGATTGACTGTTGCCCGTAATGAATCCAAATCACCTGCTTACCTTAAGTCAGTATTGCCCAGACCCTGGTTTGATCCAAGATGAAAGTTCAGCTTGCCTGCTTTCCAAAACTGCCTAATACTGTATGTGCTTAAGTTTGCTAGCCTCCTCCCTAATTAACCTGAAAGGTCCCCGGGCATTTAGGTTTAGCCACCCACACGTGGTCTGGAGTATCTGTTCCTCATGAATTACTTCTACCTGTAGGTAAACAGACATGTGAATGTTGTTGGTATTTCCTGGAAAAGTCTCCAGACTCACTTATGATAAAACTGCAGTCAATGTCATTAGTAAGGGTTATTCTTGCTGTTTTGTATAAATGCAGGTAGTTTCACCTCTTTGTAAGACTACTTCCTCTTCTTTACAAGGAAGGGGAGATTTCAGTTTAAAGAATAAAAGAGGATTTAGGCTTATGGAGTAAGTTGCTGAGGCTTGCAGACAATGAGATATTCTTTATGAGCCCAGTATCTGATTTTTCCACTTCTGCACTGAAGCCAGGTCACTACAAAAACAGGCGTTCAAGAGCCTTGGACCTGTGAAAGCAGTTATGTCAGAGCCTACTTCTCATCTAGAGACTCAATTGCTCAACTGAAGCTGCTAGAAATTTGTTCTTGAGTTTTTAGAAGTTATTGTTCCTTTCCAAGCAAGACTTTGTTCTTCATCCAATATCTGATGTGACAAGCACATGCATCCAAGGGACTTGGAGTGGAGCTCCAGCTCTGCAACACGTATGTTGCTTGCAGACAGACAGACAGACAGACATTCTTACCAAAAGAGTCTGCACAAGCACTCTGAGCAGGAGGATTGGGGTTCACCACAGGTAATGTCATTGCTGTGCTGCTGCTGCTAGTATCATTCTCTTTCTTCCTGGAGTTATAGGCAAAAAAAAAAATCACGGCAACAAGAAACTGGTGCAACCAATAAAGAAGGCAGCGAAGTTCTGAAGTATACAAGTACAAGGGAAATATATTTCAGGCAACTCTCAGTTATTTGCAGATGTTGTATCCAGACTGAGGATAATCTGGGTCAGGACCACAGGGTCATACAAACTGATTCAAGGTCAAGTCTGCTTTAGTAGCTCAGTATCGCCAATCCCTGAACACAAATATGCTGCTTCTTAGGGACAGCTCATATTCAGAAGCATCGTAGCCACTTCAGTGTGTCCTACAGTCCAAACTAACAAAACCTGCTGTTTTCTAATTTGGGATAGAACCAGCTCATCTACCCATGCTTTATATCCTTGAGATCCAAACAAGTACAAAATATGATGCATGCTACTCAACCAGCTCAGCTCTAGCAGGTTTTATTAGCCTTGCATGACCTGAGTTACCTCTGTATACTCACGTTATTTTGTAGCCAGTTTAAGAACCCCTCCTGGTCCTCAGGGTGCTGGAGAACATGGGTATAGAGACAGCAGAGAGGTTGTCCAGCAGCTCTCTTGGATTGAGCTAGTGCTTTGACTAGTGCTCATATATCCTGGTGAACCCAAGCCAATTGAGTTTGTCTGAACATTCGTAACGTGTCATCAATAACTGAGACACTGGTTTACCCAAGTTCTTTCATCAGTAGCCCAGATAATGGGGAGCTGCTGGTGAAATTTTTACAAAATCATGTTTGAGATAATCTTCAGATTGATGTTCCTATGGCTGTCATACATCATGGTAAAAAAAGTAAACCGTAACTTAAAGAGCAACTGTTCCCAGGACAGGCTGAGACTTGCGGCTTCACACCAGAGGCAGCACTTGTGGAGGGTCTTTGTTTGGAGCATGCCCCAACTCTGGATTTCTGGCAGCAAGAAAGATTACCAGGTCCTCAGAGCCGTTTAAAAGCAGACTCAAAAAAAAAAAAAAATCTTAATTTGCACAGTCTCACAGTTGGAAAGCCCTCATCTGACTTCTTTAGGGTAATTTTCTTTCTTTCTTTTTTTTTTTTTTTTTTTTTTTTCATGTACATTTCTTTGAAGTGTTTTCATTAAAGTGTTATTGCATATTTTGGGAAGTGTTATTGTCCCTGTGTGTTTTCTTCCAATGTGACTAGAACTTTCTATCCAAATATGCTCAGAAGCTGTTCGTTGTCAGAACATGAAATCAACTAGCAGATAAGCATACATAAAGGTGGTTATTTCCATAGAGAAATCAAAGGCACAAAACAAATTAACAACATTCTTTGAGTTTCAAACTTAGGCAGCTATATGGGTGGCAGGATAGGTGGTTTTGCTTTTTAAAGTGTATTTCCTTAAGTATGAGCTTGAGTTTAAGTGTCCCCAACATGAATTTGCATCTGACTACTGATGTTCTTACAAGGGTTTTTTTTTTTTATTACAGTTTACCCATTAAGCTCCATCTCACATCTCAAACTGCGATAGATCATTAATTTAACTGCCTAAAAGTTAGACAGGTAGTATAAAGTAGGTCATTTACCTACTTTGATGGCCCATGGAGGAAGCAGCTCTCAAAGGTCATCTTCCCATACCCGAAATATGTGCTATCCCATATCAGTCTTTCAATGGAAAGAATTGAAAGCCTTGACCTGATGACTACAGCAAGAATGGAGACCAGCTAGCTCGGATAAAGTGTGGGACTTTTAGATGGCTAAAATTAGTTGGATTAAATCCTGTCCAAAAAAGCACAGAAGATGTCTAACTGAGGCTAGGTTTTCACTAACAAGTAACTTACCCAACAGGAGCAGATCAGTGTTTCACAGCAAAAGCCTTACAAACATGCTTGCTTCGGACTAGGTTAAGCCTGGTGCTCTGGACTGAACATCCCCACAAATCCTGTGGTTCAAAGCTGTGTGAAGGGCCACTTGTTGGTTTTAATCTTTATGTCCCGCTTTGGGGTCAGAGAGCATTGGTGTGCAGCTGAGCAGGGCTTCTGTTACAGTTTCCTTTGGAAGGAATCTAGATTATCTTCCCCCAAAACTGCCTTGCAATTGAACACTTGGGGAACTGGGCTACTGCTCCAATCCAAGATGCTTGAGTACAGCCTCAGTTTTTTATTAATGTCTGCTAACAGAGGCTGCTGTTGGTCATTAAATCTCAGTGAAATCTGTGAGACTCAGGAGGGACTGATATGTTTCCATGGGCAGATCCTTGTCCCAGTAACAAACCCTTATAAACATGTTGATAAGAGTTTTATACCAAACTGGGTCCTTATACCCAACTGCGATCTAGAAGAGAACTAACCAGTAAGTCACAGGACGAGAAATGCACCAAACAAGTTAAGCATACAAGGTAAGGAAGAAAATGTTCTTCTATCACTGCTTTTAATTTATTTTTCACTACTCATTTCCTATGTACTCATTTATATGTAAAAAGTAACTTCCCCAATAATTTGTTAAACCCAGGTGTTGATAAGCTGCCACTACGATATTTTTTTCTATGCAGCAATTCAAAATATATTTTCTCTTCTTATGCCTTATACTGTCATACCTTTAATCCCTCCACTCCATGATTTTTGAGAGAGGTTGGTTTTTTTAGAACTGCAGCAAGAAAGAAGACCAGGAGAAATAGTTCACCTAATTTGAGATAAAAAGGTGAGAACTTTTTGGGATGATTGATCTGCCTGAGCTCTGGATTTCCTTTTGGACATGACACTGTCCAATTCAATATCAGGATTTTAATGAGTGGTAGCTGTAGTTACCATCTGTTATCAGGTTTTTTTATGCGCACCTGGTCCATGTGATAAGTGAGTTGCTTTTCAGTCAATGTCTATATTACATGAATACGGCCCTGCAGAGTTACTTTGACTTGGTATACCAGTAGTTAGCAGACTGAATAAAAAGGGTAAGCACTACGTGAATTGAATACTGAGAAGGCAGCAGAGAAGTATTTGCCTCCTGCCAGCAGCAAAAGAATCCATCTGAGAGGAGCTCACAGTGGTATGGTATAGTCAAGACCAATATATAAAGGAAAGTTGATAGAAAATTTTATTATGGCAAATTTGATAGTGGTTTGGAACTGACTATGCTGGTAGAATAATTGGGGAATGCACACTGAATAGTATTCAATGAGCTTTTGGCTCATGCTCTGTTTTTCAAACTATCCCTGAGACATTAGAAAATGTAAAGATACATGATTTAATCAAAAGGGTTTCATGAATGGCTGAGAAAATAAAGGGGAGATGTGAGGAAACACTGACCCACATTAGCTTCAGGAAAAGCCAGTGAGATGTCTGAAAGTTTTCTAAACAAGGTATCTCATCACATAGTATATGTGTAAAAAAAATATTGCCTAGTTTCCCTTAGTGATACAAGCAGAAAAAATTTCTGACTGTTAACTATGTAGCCATACAAGATTTCCACAATTAATTCTGTATTTCAAAATGCATTTTTTACTAACATTCTAAAAATATAGAGTTTTGGTGACCTTCCAGCACTGAAATAATTTACTCATCTTTTGTCACAGGCAAGTGGAACACACAAAATTTACATTTTGTTTTGCATGCTAGTAAACTGTTTCTGCAAAATATCCTCAGAACTAATTACCTAATTATTAAATTATTAATATAACTAAAGTCAGACAGAACATATCAATATGCAACTGAACTCTGGTCAATATTTTGGATCACGTTCTCAGTTGCTCTAAGGTACGTGGGGTACACAAGTGTATCTCCACATCAGTGAGCCTGGACCTTTGCATGCTTTAGCAATTCTGAGTCACCAGGCACAAAACACTCTTCTTCTCTCTGCAGAACTGTGCTCCAGACTATCAGATACATCCCAGGAACTGAAATACGTGAAATAAGTGAAAGTTCTGTTGAGTGATTGGTCTGATAACAGCAAGGAATGTTTTAAGACAAAAAAGCTCATAGCTGGAATTGCAGTCATTGCAGTTACTGTGAGCTGGTCTTAAAGCAGATAGATTGAACTTTAATCAATCAGTATGTTTTTCCAGATGGCCATAAGTATGCATTTTATCATCTGCATTTTAAGGAGTGTTTGTTTCTTAACTCCTGAGGTAAGAGTAAATTAAGATGTAACCCTGAAATCACTTTAAAGAATACCACAAACACGAAACTCTATTTTTCTTTCTGAAACATAAATAAGATATTGCTGAGAGAGTGATAGCCTGCTTTTCTCTGTTTCTCACACAGGGACATGGTCGGGTGTCTGCGAATACTGTGCTGCCAGCACCTGTGTTACTTATTCATAAGCAGAAAAGCCACGAGGCTCTCAGGTCCAAAGTTAATCAGAATTGCTTCAAACTTTGCCTCTGTGTTCTCAACATTAGACAAGAAAACCAACAATTATCAGAGCACTGGTAGAAGCCTTGGACTCCAGGGGTTTCTGCTGGTCTTCACGCTACCACTAACCCCACATTTGGTAAATACAAAGTCTGCGCCATGGGTGGATTTCTCTGCTCTGTATTTCCCACTCGGTCAATCTAGAGAGCCCCTTGAGATTGCACAAATCCTTTTCCCTCAGGAGCAAGCTTGTCCAGAGGCCAGCTGAGCACCTAGCATCACTCTCCACCAGGGCAGAGCACTTCCATGTAATCCTTCAGTCTCTAAATCTTTGGTGATGCTGGGCTGGCCGCAGAGCATCTCTGTGTTGCCCACTCTGCCTTCCCGGTCCCCACCCAGCAGACTGCTCCAGAGTGTAGATCTCAGCTGCAGACTTCAGGATCAGGCCCCAGCAGCTGGAACAGGTGGGTGGCAGCCCAGACCCTGTGAGATGGATGTCCCTCCCAGTGACTTCTATTACCCATCCCCAGGAAGAAGCAGATCTGGAGGGAACCTCAATTGTATAACACCAGTATTAGCAGTGGGATCAGAAGTGCCCTAATTCCTAGAGTAATTTGGGGTTGTGTAACGCAGTGAATAAGCTTTGCTTTAGCACGTGCTCTGGCACATGAAGGAGGAGCTTGGGGGAATGGGATGAAATATGCTGTGACTCGGATGGAGGCAATGGATTAAGTGGGATTTTAAAACAGCACAAGCATTAGTCGCAGTAGCAGCAGAGCATACCAGAATTTACCACCTCTCCATCTCTGCAGGAAAAATAAACAGTAAAAATCCTCTGCAAAGGCACAGGACAATGTAAAGCTTCAGAGGGCTGAGGACATGTAGTTTGAGGATTACAAAGCCTGCAAACCCCCTTTTTAAAAGCTTGAGCCTTTCGAGCCTTTCAATATTGCTACCACCAAGTTCCTTATCCTCAATGGCAGCCCCACAGAATTGGTGTACTTCTTAACGTTTTGTTATTCCTTGTCTCACTAAGTGGAGCTATTTCCTTTATGCACCACTTGCTGTGGGAAGCAATAGATTCAAAAGGACAGGAGTAAGGAATGTAATACAAAGTGCCCTTCAAAAACCTTATAAATCGAACAAACTGACAGTAGAAAGAAAACAATGAAACTAGCTTATCCCCAGTGTACCAGGAGCTCTTCTAGGGATATTTTAGGTGAGAGACATATGCCCCCACTGAACAAGATTTAGACCTTTGTTTGAGTCATCTTCTGGAAATTCCTCCCTCTCCACCAGCTGTACAGAGAGGGTGAGATAGCTCTGCTCCTAACACAGGCTTTTGTTTAGGGACCTAGAGCAAGGTGAGATGAATCTGCAGCTGGATGATTGTGTGTTCGCCCGGGTGAACCTTATGTAATTTGCCTCTGAGGACTATAAAACAAAAAGCAGCGTAGCAGGTCAAGACTTAGCTTCAACTGCAGATACAACTCTCTGGGGAGCTCTTTATGTTTCTCTTATTTGGCAATAAACGTGTGGGAACAACTCGCTTCCCTTCTCCCTCTACAGTTCCACCTTTTGATTTTGTTTCCTTCAAAGCACGCTCAAAAGATGTTCCTTCAGGACAGATCCGCACCACAAGCACCACTAGGGGTGGAAAACTAAGATCTATGTGAAATTTTAAATCTGATTTGAAAACAGCCTACCAGACATATATTTCAAGCTCAGCTCACTGGACTCTTGCAAAATATATCTGGGAACTTCAAATGCATACACTAAAAGGTTTAGTGTCAGGTTTTTTTTTTTTCTTTTTAAGATCTCTAAGTGTATAAAACATTAACTTACATATTGGGCTGCCAATACACAAAACCTGCATACACAGAACTCAGGATGGAAACATCCATGTAACGTTCACGCAGTATAATTGTATTGTTTCCTCTCTCTAAGTTGTTATGGAAAATCTTTGGGGGTGAGCAAATTCTTCCTCAGACCACCACATTCTGAAACACAATATTAGAGAAATTCAAAAGCCGTGAATGGAAACAAGACTTGTTTGTTGTACTTAACGTCCTGCATCATGTGGCCACTTGCATGTATTCGTGGAAGAATATTTCTATGCACAGAAATAGCACCACAAGGAATCTTGGCAGTGCTCTTGAAGGTTTTTTAAACATATATATACACAGACATATATTTGTTTCTTGCTTCTTTAAATTGCTGCGGAGTTGAACTACGAATGACTTTTGTCCTCTTTCTCTCTTCTCAACTCTTTCTGGGTATATTATTACCTCATCTGGCTTATTATTGTACCTTGTGTTCTTTTCCTTCTTCATTACAGTTCTGTAAAAAGCTTTTGGGCTTATTGTTAATTTTCTCTCTCTTTTTTTTTTTTTTTTTTTTCCTTCTCAGTCTTAATTGTATATCTTTGAAAATGTGTTTCTGAGGTTTTTGCTTTGGCTAGGAACACAGTAGTTATATTTATGGGTCTACCATCAGTTTGCTACAGTTCAAGTGATTTTCTGCTTTTTGCTTGTTATGTTTTTGCCTGGACTTGATATACTTTATGAGTTTTTCTGTGATATTGGCTTGTATATCTGGCATAGATAATATTTTGCCTTTCTGCTAATATCCTATCAGAGACCCAAAGAGTAATAATTTTTTCTTCCTGTGTAATGTTGGGAGATCATTTTTTTTCTAAAATAAGCTGGAAAGCTTTATTAGTTTACCAGAAATGAAAGCTTGTAATGAATCCACATGGAATTCTTTAATCATATCTTTGCTATTTTATAACTGTACCTTCAAGTGGAATGTGTTTATATTTGCTGAGGAAAAAAAAAAGTTCTCTTGTTTAGCATTTCAGCATTATGCAGGAATTTTCAGTGCATGGAGTTGCTCATCACTTTTTTCAAGAGTACAAAAGGTACTCAGAAGGGAGAGAGGAGAAAGGTGAGAGATGCTTTTCCAGCCTGAGAAAGGTGAAACAGGGGCTCCTCTTTGCCATCAGAGATTAAACTTCTAGCAAGCTGATCCATGCACTGTCATGTAGAGCTGGGTTGTGGTACTACGAATGACACAAAAAGCTTATCATTGTAGTGAGGGTTTTGGAAAATCATTCTGTTTTATTAAACTTTCTCTCCATGACAGTATTCCAAGAGAACTTTTAGGCTAAGAAGTTTTTTTACCTCCAAAAATTAGTAGGTATCGACACTTTCAGATGGTGTTTTTACATGCAAAACATTTCAAACAAATGAACATAACTGAAAAACACACTTATCCACGGCTGTTTGTACCCACGAGATCTCTCACTGAGATTTTATTAAGTCAAATGTGAACCTAGCCCACCCATGTCAGGGAATGGTGGCCCCGAGCTGCAACTTCAGACTCATCTGACTGTAGCCCAAGATGCTCTGGGTGGTATGTACAGGGCCATAAGGTCCACTGGGTGAATCTGCTCTCTACAGGCTTCCCCTATGATCCCCAGATGGGCTGTAGGCACTCTCAGGAAAGAATGCTTATCACCTGCTGCTGTCCCGCTTCTTCTACGTGCCCTCCGCTGAAGCTTACTGTGTAGTTTTCACTACAGGCAGGTGTTTTTGAACACTATGCAGATATCTAATGCAGTATGAAGCAAAAAATGTCTTCTGGCTTTTGTAGCAAAAGCAGCTTAAAGTGTCACAATAAAATGGTGAGGAGAAAGGTCCTCTAAGGGGTCCAGGGAATTTCAGTTCTAAATGTTACACATAATTTTTTAAGTACTGGATCCTAACTGATGGCAGATCCTGGTTACAGGGAGGTGAGCAACGGGCCTGGAGTTTTTCAGCTGATAGTTGCCTTTCATAACAAAGCATTAAAGACTTAGCAAAAAATCTAGGGGCTGTCTGGTTAAAAAATCTAGGATAAACAACCTACATTCTGCCACTTTCTGATGTGCAGAAGAGGCTCCCCTTCTCCCACTTTGCTTTCAGCTGTCTTTGCAATTGCTTAACATAGGGAGTAGCATCAGAGCATCATATTAGTATGAATTTCTTGCTTACTGTCACAAATAAGATGCATTTATTTTTGAAAGCCTCATAAGACCTTCTTTTAAGAGTCCTACTGATTTCCAGTTTGCCTGGATTGCTTTCTTAGATTATGGAGAAATTAATCTCTCAGGGATCCTTTAAAAATTGCTGTGTCTCTTTATTATGTCAACTGTTTTTTACCCAACAGTTATATAGCACTCTCATCACTGCCTTTCAATTATTCTTAATTATTTTCTTCTTTCCTAATGCAGTCATACATACATTGCTTCTTTTTAGAGTTTAATAGGTATACTTTTCCTGTCCTTCTCTTTGTTTATTAAAAAAAAAAACATTTATAGAAAATCAGAAATTAAGTTAAAAAAATAAAAGAAAAGACAGTTAAGACCACATCAAGATCAAATCAGAAAGATAAAAGAACCAGCAGCTCCCTGAAAACTCTTATATATTCCTCTGCTTACTCACCCTTCAGACATCTTGCCAGGAAGGCTCATGTAGAGAACGTGCAAGTGGTAGCAAAGGAAAAGGAGAGAGGGTGGTGTTACACTGAAACAACGGATACATTGTGGAGAGCAAGCCAAGTGCCAAGGGCAGCCCTGCACCTGAAAGGTGGCCAGAAGATGATGCCTGCAGTTTACAGATGTTTTCATGCTCTGCGGTTTGTTTCTGGTGGAGAACAAAAAAGAGAGCTCTGCTGGGGTTTGTTTTTGTGTGTGTGGGAGGAAACAAACAACAAACAAAACCATCAGGTAGCGCCCGCAGCATGAGTGAGGGCACCTTATGATAGAGTTAAGCTATGGGTCTCTGCTCCACTCCAAGCAGAGTGAAGACTTCAAGCATGCATGCCTACAGTCCAGCCAAGTGCCACAAGCTTTTGCATAGCTTGCCTTGCTCCTTAAGCTCCTGAATATTCACCTGGTCCTACAAGCTATATGGATGGAGGCAATGGCCATAAGATCTGACTTCAGATAAGATTTTGAGTAGGGATGTGGTTGGTCTGGATTTAATCTTTTCTCTCCTCAAAAAAGGTACAGAAAGCCTTTAATTTGGGTTCTGTCACATTTCCACATCACCAGGTCAGGAAGGGTCCCTCTTGTGCCTACCTGAAGCCACAGTAATAGCACTGAAACAGGGTTTGACAGAGGGAAAACGTTTCAGCCAGCTCAAGTGGACTACTAATTTGGTGTAATACATACCCTGAGGTCTATTCTGCGTGTATTAAACACATATGCAAATGTCTTTACATTTTTCTGACTTATATGTCACATTACACAAGCTGTCTCGAGAAAAAAATGAGAGGTGCAAGTGTTTAGTATGAGCTGCTGACACACTTCAGAATTCCAAATAAAGAGTTTTTTTCAGAGAAGTGTGACAAGTGCGACTTGTGCCCTCTGCAGTGTCTCGGCACTCGGTCAGAGACAGTTTTTAAGGACCTTGATTTTCAGGAAGTGTTTTTAGCACAAAGATCTTTTATGATAGTGATTTGAGAAACTTGATACAGCTAAAAATCCCTATATGTACTTCAAAATTTAAATCAGGAATTTATTTTTCTATGTCTCTTGATAGTCAAAATAAGTCCTTATTTCATCTCCTTACAGGAGATTGATGGTACATAAACATAACGTCTAAACCTTGTGCAGGTTTTTAGACTGACCTCCCTGTGGATATGGTTTTTATTCATAATGAAATATTTCATTTATCACGGCATTTTAGATACCAAGCTCTCTGCACCACTCTACTCAGGAAGAATTGGGTGTCTTACTACAAAAGGCCCATTATGTCAGAGATTTTTCTCTCTGGGAAAAAAAAAAAAAAAAAAAAGTTGATAGGGGAATAAAATGATGGTTCACTTTTCAGAGTAAATTTTTAAAGTACTATATCTTTAAAAAGGTATAGCTTGTACTGCTGTTATCCCATACTGAAATGAGAAGAGAGACAGGTCAAGTCGTAACACTGTGTGAAAAAGAGAAGGAATTCTCTGATCACTTTTGGAAGTTTATTCAGACCACACTGAGAACTTGTTGCTCCCTGGGGTCTCAGCCATTTCCTTATATATTTTAATACTTGATTAAAAATGAAGAAATGAACATGTGCTGGAGAGATGCAAACACTAGGCTATGAAAATGAGGGAAATCCAAGATGAGACTAACAGATGGCCAGGCACAAGGTCCCTTTTTAAGACACATACGTCACGTTAAGTTACTGTCCTTCTGGAAACATGAATGCACTCAGAGAAAGAATAATGCTACCCTGTTGATTTTTCTTCACTCTTTACATGTAAATCCCTTTTATTTACATTTCCACTTCATTTTTATTTCTATTGTAAAACACGTTTTGAAAATAGTTGGATGAACTCTCCTCTGGAGATGTCAATGTATTTCTGTTTTTTCCGTCCACCCGTATAGTCTAGAAGAGTCATGAAAACTCACTTCTACATGTGTCAACACAACAGAGAGAAGGAGAAAAGGTAGAGAAGGGTTGTGACATCAATTAACTGCCAAAGCTAGGTGACATATGACTTTCATACATCACTTTTCCTTCTTCCTCAGCGTTCCTGGCTGTATGGATTCCCTCTCAGTTGACCTGTCCATGTGGTCCTAAACTTTTCCTCAGACTTTCTCTCTGCTTTCAATCTTCTCTTTTCTCTTCCCACAACCCCACCTCACTGAACTCCGAATTTACAACCTTCCTCTTCTCCAGAACCAGCACTTTTCTTACTTTTCTCCAAGAATCCCCTATGAGAGAAGAGTGGCTACTCTTTTATCTGAACAAAAATGTAGGACCCCACCTTGCCCCCTCCAACTAGGCAGGCCTTGTGCTCTGCTCAAAGATAAGGGAACGCAGGAACGAACATGAAGCAACCATAGGAAGAACCTCCTGACTGCACATATATAGTCAGTCCTTCAGCTGCCTTCTTCTCACCTGCTGAAAAAGCTTTTTCTACGTGTCTCAATTCCCCACTTTCCCCCAGGATAAGAGGGAGTAATGCCACACCTGGTGAGCTACAGTCTCAAACTGATCTCCTCTGTCCTCTACTCATTGTCCCTTTCCCTTGCTGTCAGAGGAAGAAAATAGGTGGAGGTTGTTAGCCTTTAAAAACCCATCAGAAAAAACAGAAATGGGTGTGCTTCTGTTGCCTGCAGCCTTGTCTTAGATGGCACCCACAACAGAGAAGCAGTGTCCAAAGGTTTTACTTGGTCGCTCAAAGAGGAAAAGGTGAGTAGGGTGGAAAGCAGCAAATGCTCCCAAATCTATGCGTGAATTCCCATCTCCCTAGAAGGGAGTAAGACAGGACAGGGTATCTGGAGAGCTGCTACAGGCTTAGGAGTTCATGCTTCAAAAAAACACCATCAATCTTAGTCGAAAGACATTTTTGCCATGAGACAAAGTCTGATTTCTGAACATGATTATGACAGTAACATCCATTGTAAGTATGCAGCTTCCCAGTGCTGCTACAATCTCACTGTACTTTTCCTATAGAGCAGTCGCTAACCTGTGGGTATATATGCCTACAAACATGTGCTTCTTCAGTGAGGATCAGCATGTCTTGGGAACAGGATACAAGGACGCATATTGGTGGGGCTATGTCTGCACTACTAAAGACTCCACGTGCCACAACTTGTTTTCTCTGTGCACTGTGTAGTGCTGGCTCCCAAGAGCAAATTGTCCTGAGAGGAGCTAGCTGAAACAAAACCAGGGAACAAGCTGCTCTTGTGAGGGACTGAATCATCAGGAGACCCATACTAGACCTCAGTCCCTAGCCTCCTTGTTTTCAGCAGTGCCATAAAAGTTCAGTCCTATGCAGAGTCATTTGTGTAAAAGCCATTTAGCCCAGAGGGGATCACAAAGAGTCTATTCCAGAGAGCCCAAAACACCACGGTCCCAAAACTGTCTCCTCAGTGATGTGGACTCTGCAGAATCAAAACCCTTACTGCTTGACAACTTTGCAATAATTTTCGGTCTGGTAGTCAACTTATTTTTTTTTCACAAATTTATCTTCAAATGTACCTGTAATCATTCTGCACATATTTGTTTCTTTGTAATTGTGGGTTTCTATAAAGCTTAATGTCCCCTCTCTAGTTTTTCATCTGAAATATGTGGAAATGATCTGACATGGGTAGGGCTGGTAATTTTATAAACCTCTAATTTTCACAGAGGAATCTGTGAGGTAAGCAGTGTCTATTTGTAGAAAATAAAAAAGAAGGGAAAGGGAAAGGGAAAGGGAAAGGGAAGGGAAGGGAAGGGAAGGGAAGGGAAGGGAAGGGAAGGGAAGGGAAGGGAAGGGAAGGGAAGGGAAGAAAAGAAAGGAAAGGAAAGGAAAGGAAAGGAAAGGAAAGGAAAGGAAAGGAAAGGAAAGGAGGAGAAAGAAGAGAAGAGAAGAGAAGAGAAGAGAAGAGAAGAGAAGAGAAGAGAAGAGAAGAGAGAAGAGGAAGAGAAGAAGAAAAGAAAAGAAAAGAAAAGAAAAGAAAAGAAAAGAAAAGAAAAGAAAAGAAAAGAGAAAGGAAAGGCATGACGCTCTACTGTTCTTTTAAAAATTGTTCTGTATCTTTGTAGCTATGATAACACCATCACAAAATCCTCCTTTTGCAGCAATTTTAGATAGATTTAGATGTTTTTCTAATGGCCAATGAAGGTGCTTTATCATTAATAAGTATGAAAGAGCAAAAAGGTTCACTGATATTTAAACTGAGTTTAATCTTGGAGTCAGCTGCAGAGTTGGTTCAAAGTTTACCTCAGGTTAGATGATTCATGAATTTGTTTGTTTTTTTACTCTATCGATGAACGACTGGTGAGATGTTTACTGCTAATAATAACTAGGTACAGTCAGCCAAAAAGAGGTGTTTCTTGGACAGAAAGTCTTTATGCAATGAAAGAAGGTAAATTTCCAATATGTAAGGCAATCCTCTTCCTTACTTATGATTTTTCTTATTTTTCTCAAAATTTCCTCTTATTAGATGCCCTGAGACATAAATTTGCTATTCATAATTATAAAAGCTGATTTTCTGTTGTATTTCTTCTTCTTAAAAGCACATTTTAATGTAATATCCCTCTGATGTTTCCAAATATCAACAAACTCTAAAACGGTACTAAGTGATTACATATTTGCTGGGAAACTTAAAAATTGTCATACTGTAGACTGTACCTAAGAACCTGAATGTATTACAGAAGCTGTGTAGTACTGACACCTCATGCATTTAGGAAGACCAGAAAAAACAGGTACCCACGTATAGTATTTGAAACATCCTCCCATACAGCAGAGATCACAGAAGAATAACTGCAAATCCTAGAGAAAACTGCAGGGTTTACGATGTAGGTGTCAGAAATTCTAAAATATTTAGGGTGTGGTAAGCTGAAGGAAGAAGTAATGGAGGGGCTATAACACATACAAGACTACGTGCAGTGATACAAAAAATGCAATACTGATGAAGATCTGATCAGCTCTGATTGACCCCTAAGCGGACCAAATAGACATTATCTAAAGACGCATTTCGTCAGCGCTAGCAATAGCAAGAAATGGAGCAAGGCAAATTATATTCTGTACTAAAAAAAACCAGCTGAAGTGGCACTATTTCTACAGAAAATGAGAGACCTGGCAAAATGAGACTGTGGTGGGAATGACTGCTGTCATCTGCCTTCTGCTTAATGGATATGGTGAGAAAGGAGGGGGGAGGTTAAGGCTTAACAGTGTTTTTATTCGAATCCACAGGGCATGCCTAACGCAGAGTATAATAAAACTTTAATATCACATGACACCTATCCAGTAGATGAAGTCTGGGAACTAGAAGTACTGTTTCTCATCCCATCAAAACTGAGCAGGTATTTTCCTAGGTATAATATAGTGTCAAAATTTGAGGTAACCCAGCAAATTGTAAAATGTACTACAGATTTATGCGGATTTCTCAGACTTACAGTTCATAGAGAAAATGGTAGCACAGCACCTTAAACAGCATTTCAGGTGCAGATTCAGAACAATGTAAAAGAATATAAATAGTCCCTGCTTATAGGGTCTGGTTCTGAATAACAAATCCTCCACTCTCTCTACTGTCTCACTACTGAAAAGGGACACCTCATACTGCAAACTCAATATAATTTTAAGTCCCCAACCACATATTTTAGTAAACATGATAGGAAGCTAGGAAACATAAGTCTTTCTAACTGAATTTTGTTTTCTGCACAGGAATTAGGAAAAATGCCTCTGAAATCAAAGTGTGATTATCTGTCCTGTTTCGCAAACTATAAGTAAATATTAAGCAATCAGCATCTCCTTTTTGTTTCTATAAGCCTTGCATTGAGTAATGCTTCATAATCTATTGGATCACATCAGCAGACATGACATGGTGTACTGTACGTGTCAGATGTATTTAATTTTGCCACGCATTCTGTGGGTGGCTGAGGAACAAGCACATTCCAGGACCTTGAAAATCTTTCTTGTTTTGCAGAAAAGGAAGTTTGTTTTTGGTTTTTGTTTGGTGTTTTTTTCACAAAAACTTTTTCCAGTTATCTTATAATATTCACCCTGCAAGACAAGAAGAATTTTAAAGGGACCAGCCAATAAATCATCCAAATGCTCATAAGGCAGGAAAATATATCAGCTCCACCCATTGCTTGATGATAAGCTCACCTCATGAGATATACAGAGAACAGGTTAAAATCTTTTCAGAAAGCAGTTGCATTGGCACAGTGAAGAGGCACATGCACATTCTAGTCATTGCACTTTTGCTATCAAAATATTGTATAATTCTATAGCTGAAGCTTCATATTCAGCTTAATCTGCAATACCTTTTTTTAGCTACAGAATCAGCTGCCTTGGTCACACAAGGTCAGGACTATAAGTAGCTCCAATGGACTCTGGAATGTATTTTCCATTAACAACATCTGGCTATTGAAAACTCCACTGACAGCTGCATTGGTGGCTGCGAGAGGCTATCTTCAGGTCAAACTGCTGTAGGGCTGGCTGAGCTCTCCTTTTTGCCAATGATATTTACTTTTTCCATCCCTTTCCCTTTGAATCTGGGTGATATCAAGATTTCAGCCTTTCCTTGGACTCATCAAAAACACACTCATCATGTTAAATTATGCACTGATGTAAGAATATAGCTGAACAATTATATAGTTGAGCTTGAATAGTTGAATTTAGTTGAGCTCACAAAAATAACATCTGCAAACTTTCCCTTTCAAAAATAAGTCCAACAACCAGATCTATACTATCTTATGAATCAGCTGAAGCATCTTGCCCTGCTATCTGACCAGTAGATCCTGTAATAATGCTGCCTTCTCTGAGACTTATGACTCTTTCCTCATCTCTCCTTTTTCCAGGAGGAAATAAGTTATCTCAGTGCCTTGTGAAGTGAGGTTTGGCTTCAGTGTGTATGGCCCCAGAACACAAGGAGTGTTCAAGTCACATCTTCTCTGACCTTGCCACTTTCTTCCTCTAACCCACTACTATTTCCTTGTGGTAAGATCCCTTGTGTATGTTGCCCTTGCTTTTCTCCCCACAGCAGTCACAGCAGAATAGGATGCAAGTGGAGGAGCGAGGTCAGCCTACTCCAAAGCACAGCTGAAGACAGGGTATGACAATAAAGTCTTCGAAGTGTCCTCAGATAAACTGACTTCTTAATGGTTGGGTTGGTTGGTTGGTTTTTTGTCTGCAAACCTAGTTGAATTTTACTGATTTCAGCTGTCCTTTACTTCAAGAGCTTCAGTCCATTTCTCTAACCTGTCAGAAACAGTTGAGTTTTACCAAGGCCAAGCCACAAGCAATAAAGCTAATATAAAAGGTGAGAAGCTGCATGTAAAGGTGTGCAGGTAGATAGAGCCCATACACTCCAGCTAGCTTTTCAAAAGTGGTGATGCTACTGGGATGCCCGCTGACATGTATGAAGAGTCAAACTAAATCTGAAGTAGTTATTTCTCTGATGTGTTTACAATGAGAATCCTACTCATGGGCTGGAATGATGTTAGTCCTTTTCTAAGAAATTGATTTGCTCTGACTTTAGCAAAGTCAACCAGGAAAGACATTTCATATCTTTCTGTTTATTTGGTTGTGTTTATTTCTAAATTTCTGTTTAATTGCTCTGAGGTAATAATCTCATTGGAGATGATTTCCAGAGAATGCAAACTTAATGGGTAGGTACCACAACAAAAGCTCCTTCCAACAGGAATTAGGAAAGATCATTGGAAACGTTAGCGGTTGCATTTCTAGGAGAGACTGAAACTTAGACAACTTTTTTCCAGTTGGCTTTAAGGTATGATTAAATTGTTTTGCACAGCTGAGAACTGCAGGAAGACTTCTGCTTGTGAATACTTTACTAGGAAATTATTTTAGCTAGAACATTTTTTGAAAATGTTCATTTGCCATTAATTCTGGAAATGCTCACGCCCAGCCCTCAGTGGGTTTTAGTGTTTGCAAAGGGCTCAAACTCTTACTGAAATTAATGGAAAAATCTGAGTAGTGGAAAAGTCTCTAAATATAATCAAGTGTATCCTTCTCTGCTTGCTGAGAGAACTTAACTGCCATGATTCTTAAATGAACCACAGACAAGAAGTGCAACAGATAAAATCCTGTCCTATCTGAACTCAATGACAGCTTTGCCTTTGATTATAACAAAATCAGGCCATCAGCTAAAAGGCAGAAATGACATTGACAATGTAGCCTTTACTTACTTCCCTTTATTCTTCTCTACTTCTGTAATCCTTCTCAAAAATGATGTGCATTGCAAATTAGATTTCAACTCTGAATAATAACTCAGCATTAGCAAGGCCTAGTCGTAATCTCATTTTGTATTTACTATTGCTTTTGTGTAATCTTGATATTCAGAGAGATAAGAATTAGATCATTTCAACCCAGTTAGATATTGTACTGTTGAAAACAGTGGGAGCAGGAGTTGGCCCTGATCCCAGTTCCCTTTTAATTTGTTTGAATGGGTTTCATTTCAGATTCTCACTGAGGATCAAAGGGAAACTGTTGCTGAAGTACAGAAACATTTTTCCCCCTTTCTCAATGAACATTAAAAACCTACCTGGGTAAAGGTTTGCTTTTTCTTTCCTTTAACTCAACAAAGTATTTTTAAAATAGAGATGCAATTTAATATTAATATTTCCAATGATAATATCTTTCATACAAATAAAAATAGTTGTGTTGTATAAATGACCTTGGGTTATTAAGAAAAGATGACTGCAAATGGAAAAAAAAATTTCCATTTGCAATACTGAACGTAGGCAGCATTTGTATCTGGCAAAAACATTTTGTATGCTACTCTATTGGCTTTGAACTTATTTCCCATGGGAGTAGATGTTGCTCAAGAAAGCAGGTGTTTCAGTATAATACCTGGAGGGCATTATTTAAGTAAGTTTAATATTATTTGTTTAAGGAATCCACTGAAGGTATCTTGCACTTTGTTTTGACACTGTTCATCAGAATATATTTATTAGGATTTAAATAGACCATGGTTCCTAATTGTAAATGCCCATGACGGCTACATAAATCTGTTTAGACCTGCTAACTATTTTAAACCGTACAGGACATCACATTTTTGAAGCTCTAGTTTTTGTATACCCCATGTCTCAAAATTATGAAAACAACAGCATTAAGCCTTTGGTTGATCTTGTCTGGAACATCAGGCCAAGGCATCTGCAGTCACCTTGGCTGGTGGCTGGCTGCTGATTCCTGAGAGCTGTGCCTGCTTCATGGAAGGTGCTCCCAGTCTCACCCTTGGGGGATCAGATTCCTCTTACCTAACTCCAACACCTCAAAGTTAGACAGAAGTCTAAGTCAATCACTGTGGTTCCCTTAGAGAATAAAAAAGGTGGATTTTCTTCAAAGGGATATTCGTTCACCTAACTTCCGGTGAAATGATTTGCCACTTGAGCTGCCTACTCCTCCAATGCTGACACAAAGCCTCTGCACCCAGCAGGCTTTTCACAGCCACTTTTTACTTGGATAGTATTAGGGAAGTTAATCCCATGGCTGTGACTAATGATTTACGGAGCATGCCTGCACAGGTGTGTACAGACAACTCGGAGTTCATCCTGTCCATGCTCCTGCTCAGTCAGCTGGCTCTGAGGAAAGGCAAAATGAGCTCAGGTCTGTCTGCACCTGCCTGGGCAAATCACACCCTTGGAAGAAGAGGTGTAAGTGGCCAGTTGCTACTTTCAGCTGCACACATGCAGATCTGCTGAGGTCATTCCTGGAAAAAAAAAGAAATTTACTGTGAGGGTGGTGAGGCACTGGCACAGGCTGCCCAGAGAAGCTGTGGATGCCCCATCCCTGGAGGTGTTCAAGGCCAGGCTGGATGAGGCTTTGGGCAACCTGGTCTAGTGGAAGGTGTCCCTGCCCATGGCAGGAGAGTTGGAACTCCATGATCTTCAAGGTCCCTTCCATCCCAGACCATTCCATGATTCTATGATTCTGTGATTCCGTGAAAAAATAAATGGGAAAATACAACTCAATGATGTCAAAAAAGCCTTCTTTCTGACCCTGAGTGTGAAAAAAATAAAAGTAGAAGAGAGGAGCTGTGTCCCAAGAGATATAGTTGATAAATATGATAGACTAGGATTTCTTTTTAAAGGCCATTAGGCTCTAATTGCTCTGAAAGAACCAAAGTTCCATAAAATCAGCTTCTGCACAGTAGTGAGTGCTCTCCTTCCTATACACAGAATGCTCTGCTCTGAGTGTAGAGCAGATTCACAGGTGTCTAGGACATGAGTTAAAATACTTATTTTTTAAACTCTCTTCATCTCTGAGTGCAGAGAGTTCTATTTTTATGGTGAAAGTAAGCACAGTAAGATATGAGTGCTACTTTTTAAATTGCATACTTGATGCACTTTAACAAATTAAGCATATTGAAAGTGTCTGGTAGTGAAATTTGCAAATAAAAATACAGAAAATATTTTTTGTTTGTGCTTAAACATATAGTTTTAAAGCTGGCATGTATGCATTTTAAAAACTTTATGTTTTGCTTCTGAGTATAAATCTTTTCCTTTTTACTACTGGCGATTAGGTTAAGATGAATCAATTCTGGCAGCAGATCTCTTATCATTAGGATGTCTACCATTAGACTTTTGTGTGTCCTAACAGATAAAATCGTTCGCTAGGTTAAGTAACTCTTGATAACACTATACCTCCTCACAAATTTCCCACCTACTTCTTTCAATGTTGTCACTTAATTGGATGGATAACACTAATGAGGTCTCAGATGCAGGAGGTATCTGTTGAGTCATCTGTTGCAAAATCACTTAGGAATATAAATGTTGATTGTAAAGTATCTGTCAATAAATACAACTTTATATATTTACTCCAAACATGCAATCTGAAAGCAATGCACTGTTGACATAAAGATGTCAGTCAAGAACTACAGTGCTGTGTGGTACCTCTAATGGGAGCTGTGAGATGGAGTTGAATTCCTCCAGGAGAAATGGCCTGGTGTGTAGCTGTTACATACTGCTTGTTTTACAACAACACTCAGCTGAGGTAGAAACCCCATTTTAAGCACACAGGTAATAAGGCATAATCACCACAGTCTGTGTAACTTGAGAAAGAAGAAGGTAGAACTGGAAAACATTGACACAGAAGCATGAAGGAAGCAGTCCAAATGCAGAACCTCTATGTCAAAGCTCTAGTGCTCCAGACTAACACCTGACTCCCACTGCATGGCTTTATAGACTGCTATAAAACATAGGACCATTGACATCTGTGCTGTTATGAAGCATCAGCTGTCTTTGAATTGTTATTTCATTCAGCTAGAGAAGCCGTTCTGAGAGCTTATTGGCCTTTCGGAGACAGAAGACTATTGTTGGTATTTTACTCATGTACGTTTAGATAGGTGATACAGCAAGACAGAGTCTCAATGAGCAAAAACTTCCAAAATGAAAAATTACCTTTTTTAAGAAATGGTTTATTTTTGAACTTTTCACCTTGTTCTTTACCTACACATTTTTGGAGTCTTTGGAGCAGGGCATCACGTCTATCTTTGTCTCTCTTTTATTTGCATATCTACACATTTATGTACCTATATCTAGGACAGACCTCACTGTAGTATTAGACAGAAATAATATATGATTAATCTTGTCCAAGGTGAGTTCTCTTCAGTCACTCTTCTGCTATGTCAATCTTCTTGTGTCATCATCAGACAGAGATGCCAGTGTAAAAGGTGTCCTGCTTGTCTAGCTTATACATCTAACTTGTTTCTAATTTTAGGTTCCTAGTGAACATATTCTATAAAAGTGGGTGCTTATAAAGTTGAAGGAAAAGTGCAGGTGCTTACAAGGTCATCCAAAGAGAATTAGTGTCTGTTAAGCTTTAGATATCTAAGTTAGGCACCTACTTTTCTTCATTTACCATACAGATAACTTTGGTCCTTACTGTAATGCTTCCTTAGGTCCCTAAAAATTAGGTGCCTAAACTAGGCAAAGGCAATCCATATTAGTGGAATTCATGTGGCCTGTGCTTAAATATCTGCAATGCAAATATCTGCATGAGAACTATTTATTTTCTTAAACATCTGAACTTTTTTTCAGAAATATTCCTCAAGAAACTGGGAATTACATAATAGAAGTGTCTATTTCTTTTCACTGATTATAACAAAGGAAGATTATCTCAGAAGCAGGTACCAACAGAGTGTGGGCATTAAAATTTGGAAAGATTAATCCCACTGTTTGCAACTATTGTCTCTATGGGAAAGGCTTCAGAAAAAGTTGGACTGTCCATTAAATCAGGAATCGTCCCTGATTCATGCTGAATGCAACTTCTTATGAGAGACATTATGCGACAAAAAAAAATGCAGCTTTAGAGGTACTAAAATGTTTGAAATATATGTGCCAAATCAAGCAAATATTTTGATCCAAAAACTGCTGCAGAATCCATCATGATTTCCACCTGCATTCATATCCTTACTAGTTACAGCTGTCTTGTTAGATTTTCTTATTTTTATTATTCACTGCATCTTTATCTTGCCATTACCTGAAAGGATCTGGGTTTGTAAAGTAAGGAAAACATCTGAAGAACTGTTGAATATCCTCAACTTCTTCAGTTTTATTGAAAGATGAAGGTATTTCAAGAGGATTCAGGATCTTACCAGGTAAAGTCCACACAGAGAATGAGAGGCACTTTGTCTCTTTATCATAAATCTCAACAAATACTTTAAAATAAGACAGGAGATCCTCAGCTTCACGACTTCAAATCTGTGTTAGGAATTAATATTGCTGTGTATGAAAACCATGTGCAGAGCAGATCATAATGTCATGCACAGTTCCTTATCATCATGGCCAAATGGACTGTAGAATGCCTTTCATAAACTGATCGAAGCTATTTTAAAATGGTTAGGTTTCATCCTGCCTTTACTTTTCTTGTAAGACTCACAACTTTATTTCATAGAAACATAGAATCAGTGGTTTGAGTTGGAAGAGACGTTGAAGAACATTTAGTTCCAAACCCCCTGCCATGGGCTGGGACACCTTCCACTAGATAGGTTGACCGGAGCCTGATCCAACCTGGCCTTGAATACTTACAGAGAGGAGTGTTTGTTCCTTAGAATCCTTCTTTTATTTTCTACTCTGAACTGTGTTTGCTAATAATTTTTAACTATCATCTACTGTATTCCAACATGATGTTTTAACTTAAAATAGTTCTTTTGCCTTCTTATGTTTAGCCCCTGAGTTTGAAGAGAGACCAGCCATTTCTTCACTTGGCCTCCAGTTTGCCTAGTTAAGGAATTAAAGACCAGTTCCACACCGAGGGACTTAGCACAGTGAGGCCAAACAAAATTTTGGTCTTTGGACACAGGAGTGGAAATCACAATCCCAAGTAATACATTTAAATTCTTCATCTGAGGATTCGGTACAGCCTAGTGCTTATGAATGGAATTCACTCACAAGAGTCAACATGCCAACACCTAAACTAACCCCATAGGAAATGCCAGAGAGAAGAATGTGTCTGAGGTTCTTGCCATGGCCTCTACAGTAATCATATTTCTGTTTCTTTCCTTCTTGAAATACCTGTTCTGTTGCATCCTAAGAATAACAAGCTGACCTGTCGTCTCCTGAGATCAGAATTCCTAGTTTAATACAGAACCCAGACAGGGTATGCTGGAGCATTTATCCATTTAGCAGAAGTTCAGACTTGAAAGAGCAAATATGAATTGATGTGACTGGTAGAGCTATCCCAGAAACTGTTCACAAGGGCTGTGGATTATTGTGAGATATGATGGGGTATTGGTATGGTCTAAAATCTGCAACTTTAAAACCAACAAAACAAAAAATGCAAAAATTAACTGAGTTATCACCATTAATGTGCAATTATTTTAACGGTATTGTGTTATTACATTTAGTTGGTTAGGAAAAGGATTTATAATGTCTTTATTTAAAAAGTAAAAGAAGGGAGAATTATCACCTGCATAAATTTTCTGTTGCAAAAGCATCAGAGAACATTAAGAAAGAAAGCATACAAAAATAAAACAGACCAAAAGTGATATAAAATAAATAATAAATAGACATTCTGTTATTAGAAAAGTTTAGTTTCATACAGACAAAATGTTAACAAAAAGTTCATTTGTTAATCTACTACAACAGTAAATCTTTCATCTTCTTTTAAATCTTTCTCTTTCAGTCTTTCTCAGTCACATTTCTATAGGCTACTATGAGAGTATACCTAGCTTTTTGCACAAAATTTGAAGGCTGTTGTCATCCTGATTTTGAAATTCCATTAAATCATAATTGCAATCATAAGAGCAAATATAACCTTGTTATTAAGCAAATAACTAGCTAAGGCCTCCTTGAAATCTTCTCCACCCATCAGTGTAGGATATATAAAGTTTTTCACATTCTTTGTCAGATTTATTTGGTTGTCAGTTCAGTTACTGATGCAATTAAAAGGCTCTGTGCAAGTATTACATTTATGACAGAAAAAACCCTGTTCGTGGACTTCACTCATTCATCATTGTTTTAAAGACACTTTTTGGAGTTTGGTTACACAGTGACATTCCATTCAAACAACCACATTGGCAAATTTACTGTAGTTGCCAGAAACGTATCATTCCGCAGTTGGTGGTGGCAGTTAGATTGGCTGTTCCAGTGAAAGAATTTTGTTTCAGTGAACTAAACATTCTTGCACACACAAATGCAAAATTTAAGACCTTAAATTACTGGCAAATTAATACAACATGCCTTTATCCTTATGCTTACTGAAAGATTATTCCATTAAAAAGAAAATACTTTTTCTCATCACAAACATCCATTTTGTATCTATGAATGTCCAAGTAACATTAGTATGGATCTGTAGAGGTTGCATTTAGTTGGGTTAGAATAAATGCATAGGAATGTTGAAAATAGAATGAATCCCTCAATAATTAGTCAAAAGAGTTTTATTTTTTTGAAATCTGTGTACAAGCAAAGTCAATTCATCTCACCTGTCTTCAGGGCCTCAGCTCAGTATATGAGACTAGTGACATCTTAGACTCCACCATGCCTTCAGCTACCTTCCCAGAAGAGTGCAAGACGTTTGGATTCTGTCTAATGTCAGGTCAACCCAGACTTTTTCAGCCAGCGAGTATATTATGAGTGATGCTGGACTTTAGGCAACTAACTTGAGCCCCCACATGCTTAAATTGTCTTTTTGTGTGAGATTTCTGTATCAGCATGGAGGTGTCTACACATGAGCAAAGTCTCTAACCTGTGAAAGAAATTTGATGCCAAGTCAATACAGTGAATGGAGTATGGAGTATTCAGATGACCAAATATAGACATCTACTGTAGAGAGAGTTGAATAGCTCTCCAGTTTTTATTTGCTCTACTAAGAGTCAGCTCAGCTGCATAAATGCAGCAATTCAGTTCTATGTAAGTTGTTCCAGGATATTCTGACTGCTTCTAGCTGCCAGTCCAGAAGGGTTTCTCTTACAGTTGTCCTGTCTGCCAGCCCCAAACTATGTCCCAGGTACCCAGAATATCTCAGTACCCCTGTGAAGATATATGAATCAACCTGTGACTCACCATTTACTGTAATGAGACCTTAGACATCTATCTCACATATAGGCACTTACACTTGTACGTATTAAATGTCTACAGCCTGCACTGATTCCTGACACAACTAGCCAAGCCTAACCTTGCAGTCTAGTATGTGTCCAGGAGAAGCAACAGCAACAGTCCCATCCAATGGGAAACTCAGACCTTTCTAATATCAGAGATAGCTAGGATGAGATGCCTATTTCACTTCCTGGACAGTCCTTCACAGTTAATGAAGATATTTGAAGACCCATGTTATAGTATGTATGCTCTAGACACTGTAGATGAACAGGGGTGATACTGAGGTAAGGACTTCTGTGAGGCTTATGGACAGCAGAACTTGCCCAGGATTGTCGTTAAGAATTTGGGAAGAAACAGGCAATAATACATGCAGCTAGGGGTAAGTGACAAGAACTTAAAAATCAGGATTCAGACGGAATTCACAAAAAAAGTCACTATTTTGGGGTCAAACTCATGAGTTTTTGTACCTCAGATATTATCAGTATGGGGGGCGGTGGAGTGCAATCGTATTTTATTTTATGCTTCTGTCATAAGTTCAAAGTTGTATGAAGCTTTTGTCAGGTATTTTATTTCTTTTGTTTTCAGTTAGTCAATGAATGAATAAGGTACACTTACAAAATGACTGCATAGAACTGTCTCTTGGTGTATGTTTTGCAAAGAAAAAAGAAATATACTGGGAATTCACATTTTGAGTTTCCTTCTGTGTGGGCTAAACAACACAAAACAGATCGTTTCCTTTCATTACTGTGTGGGACTGTCATTTAAGGCACAATCTGAATGTGTATGGAGCAGCTGTTCTTTAGTTCTCTGCAGTTTAAATCTGACAGCTGAAATTCAGTAAATCAAGAGCTCTCATGAAGTTAGGAAAAGGCTTCTGTGCCTGCTGCTTTTACCAGGTTTAGCAGTTCATAATAGGGTATCATGCCACTACCCAATGTGTAAGGAGAGGCAGAGACAAAGCCTTGAGTTAAGATGATGGTTTCATGGGCTTTGATCTGTATCTCTTAAAAAGATTAGAAGTTCTTAACTCATTATCTGTAATCCTGTCAGAATCAATCTAACGTTAATAATGTGATGCAATTTAAATAGGTTCTTACCTTCTTTTATCAAAAATGGAGAGAGACAATGGTAATACACAACTCTTCTGCTGGGCATCAGCTGTCACTTTGGATTTTAGAGACAGCGGGAGCCTGGACGGGTCAGGAAACAAATGCTGCTGTAGAATTAGTAAGTATCTAGGATTCACATCTCTGGATCCTTTGGCTCCCTTAGTATATAGTCTTTTTAAGTTACCCCTTTGTTTCCTCCTACAGATCTGAAGCCTCTCCTACCCATTCTTCAGGTCTCATCTGAAAGTGGAAGTGGAATTGCAAAAAGGACTTCTCTAGACTTTGTTGTGCCTTAGACTAGCACCAAACAGTCACTCCATCTTCATCCAGATACATTTGACCTCTAAAGCCTGTCACTGCTGCTCTAGCAGTAATAAATAAGATGACTATTATATGTACACGCATACACATGCACAGGTCTTTGCCCTTTGAAGATGTGCTGGATGTTTTGCATTACAAATTGCTTTTGCAAGTACACTGAGCAGTACATCCAGCTGTCTTTCCAGTGTATAGTCCTGGAATATATATATATTATAGTATAATATTTAGTAGATGTAAAAGCTCTCTGGAATCCTTGCACTGTAAACCTTGTAGTGCAGCCTTCCTTCTACAGCACCTGAAAGGCATGTAGATGCAGAATATGCAGACACATCCATTGCCATGAAACCCACACTGGGTGGAGAGTGGTTACTTGGACAACGTAGTAATGGAGGGAAAGTGTCTATCCTTATGATAGAACCGTATGTTGACAGTTAATAAAGTCCTATGAAAAATATTTTAAGAATTTGAGGTTATCTGATCCTGAAAGTTAGATTCTTCCTGAAGAAAAAAGTATCTGAAGAGATTCAGATGCTAATTACAGCAAGTGTGACTTTTTAGACCACTGAAAGAGTTTCAAAGATTCCTCCTTGAACAAATTTTTAAATGCATGTTATATTTTTATTTACAAAACAGGAGAGGAACTTCCAGCCAAATTCCTCTGCCTGTGCCATCTTCTCCAATGCCTCTAAACTGTACTTGCTGCAGTTGTGGAGGAACATGGATGACACCCTTTTTCCTCCAACCCTGTGGGAAGCATCTCATCTTCTTTCGTGGTAAAGTCCTATAGCATTGACAGGAATGACCCAAACAAAAAACATCAGAGCCATGCTGCACCATCCACACAGTTCTTTCCTTTAGCAGCAGATGCAGTATTTGGGTTTAAGGGGAAAGCACAGGTTGGACAGTAAAAACTACTGATTCTAGGAGCTACTTTAGTGCAGCTTTGTACAGCAGTAGATGAGCAGAAAGGAAAATTTAAGACTCAAAATGTCACCCTTCAGATTAAGCAGGAGCCAGCTGGCCTTAAATTCTACGCATAATCTGCTGAAAACATAGAAATGGCCTTAGTTCTTGCTATATAGGTCTATTCAATAAGGTAGTTAGATGCCTATATTCACATGGGCACATAAGCATATCTAGACAGGTTTTTTAATTAATAGCTATTTAATTTGCAGAGAATGTTACCATTATTAAAGACATGTTAATACCAATGGATAAGCTAGTTAATCTTCTTTTATAAACTGCCAACATGTAGTGACATTTTCTGGTGTTTTTTTTATGAGTTTCATCACAGTGAAGTGCTAGTTCTGCTATATAATTCAATCCATTTTACTGACTCACAAAGGGTGGAGTAAAATGACAAAGTCTTTTGGTCCTTCAGTTAGAACTTTTCATAATACTGAGCGATTATACATTTATCTGCTTATTAACATTGAGTACAGCACCCTGTGAACTCTTGATCCACAATTACCATTGTAAAACTTTAAAGTACAACAGAACCACCCTGACATGTAAAGAGATAGAGAAACATGCTGGATCTGAGGATATACAAATAAAACTCTAACCTATCATTAGGAAGTGGTGTGGGGGAATCCCAACCATCACCTCATGAAGACTGGAATCTTACTCAGAGGTCGAGGGCTCTGTGTAGCAAGTGGTACAAGGAAGACAAAGAGGTACTAAATAATGCTTGTTTGCCATAATACAGGAGTACCTGTATGAAGTGTCTTGGGGCAGAGAGGAAGGGATCATTGTGTGCAAGTCAACTTTCTTCCATTCTCATTCATGGAAGTGAGGAACTTATGTTAAAACATTAAAGCTGGGTTATCTGGATTAATAATACTTCATTTGTTGGAAAAAAAAATACACTGTATTTCATGTGTTTTTGACACTCATGTCATGTAGGGAGGAGTCAAAGGTTTTGTGAAAGATCTTCTTGTGGGTGTTTGTGCTACGTGCCTAAGGCCTGATGGCTGAAAAAACCCTCCAAATTTCCTCTACACAATCTTCCGGAGATTTAAGAAAGTGTGTAGGAATGAAACAGAAGACTTTGACAATTAATAAAAATGAGAAACCTCTGCTTCCAAAAAGGTTGGTTGTTACATCATTTAGCTTTGGAGTATTTTCCTGTTCCTACCATTTCTCACATCTTTGGTAAGTACCCATAACACCAAGTGACTTCTCAGTATTTTATGGTGAACCTTCTCTAGCACTCCTTATGCAATTGTTAGTAGTAAACTTAAGTTAATGTCTAAATATTAGTTGGAGAAGAAACCTTAATGAGGGACTTACTCATCTGAGGTAAGTGTATTATGCCTTGGACTAAGACTACTGTAATATTATATTTGATTTTTCTCACTGGAACCAAGTGGATTAACAATCCCAATTACAGCAAGAAAGGGAGGGAAAGAAGAGAACAAGGAAGAAAAAAACAGAAATTCAGAGTTGACCCTGTCGTATTCCAAGTTTTGACAAGGAAATACTGTCATAAAAATTTCTAAGTAACTTAGGAACTCAAAGAGGCAGATTTTTAAAGCCATCTAGAGAGGTAAGGGTTTAGAAAGAGTCATCAGTGCTTTTTAAAAGCACTAAGCAGCCAGCCGAATAGAATTATTGAAATCAATAGGAATTTGTTCTGGGAATAATGCAGTGTTTAGAAATCAGCCAGAGCCGGAGTGCCCAAGTTCACGGAGTTCCTCCATTGTTCATGTTCTGACTGATCAGCACACTATAGCAGCCAGCTCCAATGGCTTGTGCCTGACTATTTTTCAGGTACAGTTCTTATACCTAGGATTATTGCTTTCCTATATCTCAATTTTTACTTATTCCAGAGAAATTAAAACAGCTTAAGTGGGAAATAATGAGACTTATTCTGTCAGAATAGTTGTTAGCTTAACACTAAGATACTCTTTTGGGAGGTCAAAGCGAATTAAATGTCAATGGTGAGATTTGAAACTAAGTCTTTCCAAGCGGTCAGATAATTTAACCACTGTACTGTTGACTGAAAGTGCAAAACCTTTCTGTCCTTCTCAGATTTCTTAGTCTTTTTTTTCCTTATGCGTGGGGCTTGGTTTTGTGAAAAGCTCTTGTGAACTGAAGCCATCAGGTGCGATAACTGGGAAGGATATTGGTCACCCTAGCTTTCATTGTCTGATGTGTCTAGATACAAGCTGGGTATCTAAATTTCTAAAAGGGAACAATTTAATGACGTTTTAGAAACAATTCATCTGACCAAGTGTAGACGTCTTCTTGAGAGTGACCTAGACTGACTAGATCTCAGATGACTTCTGCAAGATTGTAGAGACCTCACTCGTGCAGATTCCTACACTGTATTTTAGGCCACGTGCTTTGAGAAATCCAGTACTGTTTTGTCTCAAATAAATACACAGGCACCTTGTATTCAGCAAATTTGAGGTGTTTCTGGGTGTGAGCCAAATCACCCTCCAGAGATATGTGTCTCCTTTGACAAGGAGGAAGGAAGGTTATGGTGAATAGGTGTCTAACATAGGTAGTGTGAATCCGACTTTTCCAGTCTGGAGCTTCTGTGTTATTGCATGCTTTTGACAAACCTGTCTTAATGGTTACCTTTGGCTCAAGTGAACTGTGTTTATGTTTCTGTGTTGCCAGAATGTACACATGTGTGCACAGGTATAAAATACAAATGTGCTGTTGATGAATCTATTGGCTTCAGAAAGTATAACTTTTAGGAAAAATTCCAGTACCTGAAGGGGGCCTACAGGAGAGATGGGGAGGCACTCTTTATCAGGGAGTGTAGTGACAGAACAAGGAGTAATGGTTATAAGCTGAAAGAGGGTAGATTTAGACTAGACATTAGGAAGAAATTTTTCACTGTGAGGGTGGTGAGGCACTGGAACAGGCTGCCCAGGGAAGTTGTGGATGTCCCATCCCTGGAGGTGTTCAAGGCCAGGCTGGATGAGGCTTTGAGCAACCTGGTCTAGTGGAGGGTGTCCCTATCCATGGCAGGGGCATTGGAACTTGATGATCTTTAAGGTCTTTTCCAACCCTAGCCATTCTATGGTTCTATGACTCTATAAAACTCTTGGTCTGAATTACACAGTTTTTAAAAATATACATAGTGGGACTGAAATGCCAATTCTAGCCATTCTCATTAGCAACTATGAAATCCTAGTTTTATTGACATTTTGTGCCAATCGTGAAAGGGATGTAATGTCCGACTCAGAAGAGGGTGCATCCCATGGTCATGGTTGTTTACATTAATAGACATCAACTCCAACACCTGTTTGATTTCTAATTGCTCTCTGACTTCTGGAACAAACCTTGCAGATAATTTAGCCCAAGCTCTTAGGCCAGCAAGGAAATTTAAGAACTTCAAGTAGACACCACAGAAACAGAGGCAAGCAGTTTAAATTCTTCAAGACTGCAAGAACACAGAATGAAACCTTTAATGAGGAGGTCAAAGCTTCTAACAGCACAAGCTAAAAGAGGACACTGTGGGTAAGCTTACATAGTAATTAAGAGCAGTCTTGAAAAGCCAGGATTTGAGATCCTTCCATTTATAATACTTCCTCAAGGACTGACAGAACTGGCCCTGCTTGAATTCCTAATGTGGAGGAACCTGAGTGAGAGGAGAGAGAAGTCAACACACCAGGCATGGGGATGCATGCTCACCCTGGCAAAACTGTGAGGTCATGGTTTGTCCAAGCCTCAGGTTACTGCTGCGTGCCTGCAAAAGAGACAGAAAATGAATCTGGTTTTCAGGGCGACTGTGTGGGGATAGGCATCTTGCTGTAAACAAATTTAAAGGTTTTTTTTTTTTTTGAAGACTTTGAAACCAGGTTTGAGACCTAATAGTAGGATCACAGCATTGCTGTCTCACAAGTCCCGCATTATTTGATATTTCATTAAAGTCCAAGTTCCTGAGACAAACAGTTATCTAAAGATCTCAGCTTTTTTTTTCTTTTTTTTTTTTTTTTAAATGAGAATTTAAGTCTGAGGGAGGCATGTTGGCCTCTCTATATAGAGGACTTGTACAGAAAGAGATACCTCCAGAAGGTGATTCATCTTATCCTAAGATAAGCATCTAAGATAGGTCATACAAATTGCCTCTGGTGGTGTTTATTTTCTTCTACACTAACTATAAAAGAAGCCTTGGTTGACTAGCTCACACTTAGATGTCCGATTTTCAGACATCTGGAAGCCATCTGAAGGCAGTGTTTGAAAGCCCCAATAATAAGGCCGTTTGCATTGTGTTAGTGGGATGCACATGGGTTTTGGTTTTCTTAGAGACTGGGCAGAAATCACTCAGTGCCTGCAAAAGACTGTATAGACACACCTTTTGAGATGTTATCTGAGGGAATTCCCTGAAGAGATAATTTTTTATCCTACCTGCAGCAAACCTTGAACAGTAGTGGTAAAAATGCTGTAAAGCACTGAGGAGGTGTGGTGAATACAAGAGGAAAACTAGAAAGATAGCTCCCAAGGAATGGAATTTCTTTATCTGCCCTGACCTCAGCATGGAGAACAGCCATGGGCAATAGGAATTCCTGTATATTTCTACCACCCTGAAAAATGTGAAACCAATGACAATGGCAATTTCCAGGCACATTTGGCCTAGGGGTTCAAGTGCTCTCAGCAGGTTTCCCTCATGACACCAGTTTTTACAACATGCATAACAGACCTTTATTCTTCCACTTTAGTTTATGGCTTCTTGTACATGACAATGGGTACTAATTGTTAGCCATGTTTATGACAGTGGTGTCCCCAGCAATTCGAAAGATGAATGGACTATCATCTCAGACTCCACAAACCATTTCTATGTTTCTTGATTTTTACAGCTAAGATATATGACTTTCAGGATTAATTAGAAGATGCACCTGCTTTCCCAGGCTTTGACTGAGCAGAAGAAGAGTGGACTGAATGAATGATGGCTTTTCAACAGACTCATATGCAGATGGTAAAAGATTCTCTAGTGGAGGCTGTGCAGCATGACTGGTTAGCTTGGTGGTTATTGTGCTATGCAGAAAGACTTGGTCTGGATGATCCAATACACTTTTATTCACTGTTTTCATATTTCAGTCCAAAAATTCTTCAATATGTGCAGACTAAGAGGTAACCACAATAAAAAATAAGACAAATAAATAATGTGAAATAAACTTGTAATCATTGGTCTGGAAAATATGAGCTTCCTCAACTGGTCAAACATGAACAGGATAAATGGTCTAGCATTTCTGTTTAGCTGCACTTTTGGGAGCTTGAAATCCAAGTTGATAGTGTTGTCATATGAAATAATAATTGCTGGAAAGATGCACACCACATGATTGGCTAAACTATTGAACCTGGGTGCAACAGGAGGCAATGAGTGCCTCATAGAGCTCCTGCATGTAGAAGGCCATCATGCACTGTTTTGTGCATAATCATTCAGCAGTTTCATTAATTTAGTGCATACCAGAAATGTTGGATTCTGCGTGCACCATGCAATACGTCTCAATGTACACCATGCGCGGTCACTCTGGTGGGTCTGATAGATTGCATTTATTGTTCATACCCTGATCTGCATGTGTATATTTAGTGTCCAGATGTCCAGAACTCTTCAAACAGTCCTGCCAAATATTTGACTAATTGTTGCCCCAATTAACCCTGAGTAATTTTAAAGGTATCTGAGGCAGCTGCACTAGATGTGTAGGTGACCTAAATGCTGCCAACCGTCAATAGGGAGAACCAGACACTTCTCAGGGTGCTGAATCACCTTCCAGATGTGTCTTTCTTTCTCCGTTGACTCCCCAGGGGCCTGGAGCAATGAAGTTTCTGGCTTGCGTGCTTCAGTTAAAGGTGTTTGGGGGAGGAATTCAGGTCTACATGATGCCTGGCAGAAGAGCACAGAACGGGCCAGACTGCATTCCCTTGAGCAGCTTTCTCATGGAGCCCCACAGAGCCTGGCTATGTGGTGTCTACCAACAAATAGAAGAGGTCTGGGACCTGGTCCCAAGGCAAGTGATGCTAATTGCCTCGCATCCACACTGCTTTGGGCTTGCTGCCTCTACAGCAGATTTCCTCTGGGCAGAGGTAGCTGGAGCAGCCAAAGCAGCGACCAGGGGCAATTAAACTGTGTGAACAGTTGCTCAAGCTTACTGTATGGCCCTGGCTGACTTTTCCAGTCTTATTATTGCCCTATACACTAGTATTTAGACTTCTGAGAAGTACCAAAAATAGCAATCCATTATGTACCCAGTCTCTGCAAATATTAGTCAAAGATGGTTTGCACCAACAAGGATTTATGCTTCAGGTTCTTTAGCAAAATACCTATCAAGCCTTCCCATCCACTGCTCAGTTACTAGTTGTAGATAATTAGTCTCATTCAGAAAATTACTGGGCATTTGGACAATATGCTTTTACATGCTGTCTCCAGTTGGACATCTTAACCATTCTAGAGCAGGAAGTTACTCATCTAGCACCCCCCAACTGTGTTTTGTCTGTTTTAATTAGTATTTTGGCTATATACATATCTGTGTTTGTTGTAATTTTTAGACTATTTTTAGAATTCTTTGGAAAAATCCAAGTTTGGCATAAAAAAGTGACCAAGAGATTTTTTTTGAGAAATCCTGCCCTTATGCTCTAGACCAGCATTACTCATTCTGAAGTCACTGGCAGATGGTTCATGAAATATTTATTGATAAATTAAAAACAACAACAACAACATTGACAACAACAGCTTGTATATACCCATTTTCCCACAAGCTATTGAATGAAAACCTTTTTCCCCTGTGAGGACAGTCAGTCAGGGTGCAGGCTGTCCAGGGAATCTGTTCAGCGTTTGGCCTTGGAGGTTTTCAAGACCTGACTGACCACAGCCCTGAGCAACCCGGTCTGATCTCAGAGCTGCCCCTCCTTTGAGTGGGAGGTTGGGCTAAAGGGATCCTCCAACCTGTATTATCCCGTGATCCCATGTTCCTATGAAACCAGCGTGAGTGAGAATATTAAACAAAGAACATGTTTCCTGACATTAGTCCAATATTAATTTGATTGTGAATTAAAATTACTGGAGCAATACAGCACGAGGTGATTCTTGGATTTAATTCAAGAGATGAGGTGGTTAGTGAAAGAAAAAAGATTTTGTAGAAAATATAATATTAGTAGTTAAACCTATTGGATTTTTTTTTTCAGTCTAACTCATTTTTTTTTGCATACTCTGACTGCTGTTTGTGAATTGGTAAGAATTCTTGTCAGAATCTTCCAAAAAAATAAAGCAGCTTCATCTGGATACATAAGCTTGTTGTTTGTTTCAGTAATTTCATTAGAGCAAAGTTCAGCCAACTTCAGTTTATTTACACATCAGATGTGTTATCTATATTCTTTTATTTTCAACACAAGAGCATGGCCTGTATCCCATAAGTGTTTGGTTTTTACTGTTTACTTACAGACTTGTTGCATTGAAGTGGTTCTGTGTTTTGTTCTATGGCTCAGTGCTCAAGTAATTAGAAATGGTCCATTTGTTTTAGATTTTTTAGCAGATTGTTCAACTGGAAATTACTCTCTGACACCTTTTACTATAGTTTTTTGAAAATTGAAAATATTTAAAGGGAATAATCGCAGGACTGCCGTGTACTCATCTGCTTAATCTGTACACATAGATAAGAATCACACATTCAAAGTGCTACAGACAGTGAACATGACTGTTGTAGCTAAACATGGTGTTTTGAGATCAAAGGTGAAGACTGTATGTCGCCTGGAAGAGACTGTTTTGTAATTTTGTGGATAAGGACTCTTGAAAGAATTCCTGCTTATACTGGTACAAGGTTATCGATCTCTTTTACTGTAAATGAATCCTGTGGGGACAGGGAAATTACCCAGGAACACGGGGGAAGAAATGTACTTCCTTTATCAATTTGTCTTTAGCTCTTTCACTTGTGCAACTGATAAAAATTAATCCCTGATCCACGGAGCCCGGTGAATCAAGCGACCTATGAGAGCAGAGTCAGATCTGCTCAACCCCCGGAGCACAGCATGGGACGATATTCTGAATGCCAAGATTTTGTAAACAGCAGGAAAAATTAAAAGTTGTGTAATCACATGCTGCCCACCTCTATTCTCTAATGTCAGTGACAGAAAGCTGTCCTTTCTCTTTCTGTCCTCAACTGCTGCTTGGTATTGCTGTACAAAGTTTTTCAACCTAGAGATATTTCCGGAAGGTTTGATGGCAGAAGCAGAATGTCTGAAACTCACACAGCACTCTGGGCCCATTGTGTTCAGCAGCAAATCTATGTTAACGAGGATACTATCAGTCATCTTACCATATTGGCACAGACCGTCTAGCTCACAGAAGCTGAGGGCAGAGCAGGAACTCTCAGTTTCCCACTACATCTGTAAAACGCCTCGCATCAGGACCCTGATCTCTAGTGGAACTTTATTGTGCTGATCATGTGGGATTAGGAGGATTAGCATCACAGAAAATCATACCACAGCAATTCTGATGTTTCTGTATTGTTTCAAGTATTTTCCACAGCATATCTGATTGAGAGAAATCTGGAATTAAGACTGACACTGGCATCAAAGAGATCCACTCAGCATTTTCTACTAAGTCCTCAATTTGATAAAAATCATCATGGTTCAGTCTGAGCGAAGAATGAACAAGAAGTCCTTAGTCATCCCCTGCAGTGTTAGCTGTCAATGAAATATTTCAGTCTGTGCCTCTGGTGCTTAACTGTTTATGAGCTAACAGTTCCAATACTTTTTTTTTTTCATGGGCCATTTCTCACCCCTTACCTATGGTCTAGTTGGAAAAAGTTAGTGAAAAGGACTTTGAACTTGTACAATCAAGCTGGTTTTGCATTATGACTAACTCAAAGTGATTTATAACAGTGAAAAGTGTAGTAAATAATCATTCTGCTGGTGTGCAGCTCAAAAATGACCTGGTAAATACTTCTCCAAATTCTTCTAAAACTAAGCAACAAACTTTCCGAAGTCAAGAAAAAATGTTTACTCATTTTCTGCCTCTAAAACAAAGGTGGAACCAAAGAGGCAGAAGTATAGCAAGTGCTGAATAGAAAATAAATCGTATCACAGGAGACTGATTGTAACGTCAGTGTGTGGTTCTCCTTTGAAAAAGGATTCTCTAAAGTTTTTCCAGTTCTCATCCTGCATGCCAAGCTCTGTCCTTCTCTTTGCTCATCATCCCCGGTTCTAAAGATTGTGTGGGCTAAATTAAAAAATTAAAGGAATTTTTTAAAAATTGGCATTTTTTTTTCCCTGACCATACTCCAATGTAAAACATCTATAGGCCTTCCCAGTCGGTTTCCCAGCTCCAGAGACATCTTTGCCAATTGTAATTTATGTAATTTGCACTTCAAAATGTGGGCACATGCACTCAGAGTTGCTCTCAGAGTTGTGGGAATAAACAGAATTTCTCCACAAATCTTCGGGGGAACTTTTAATCAAAAGTCTGCCTGGGGCCGGATGTTATCATGCAACATGAAGAAGCAGGATTGTGATAGATCTGCTCCCAGAAAGGTTTAATCAAGTCTGTTCAGTCAGAGTACTCTGCCCTTGAGTCACTGATGGGCATAGGCAATGCAGGAGTGATGCAAGAAAGTCCTTAAAGAAGCATGGCACTCTCTTGTCTCTTGCGTTAAACTTGGACGTCATAGAGCACTGAGCCCTGCCTGCTTCTTGGGTGACGAGTGAGGTGCACTTACTCCCATTTCTAGCACTAGTATAAATACAGTAGAGTGAATTCAATATCCTTTAATGTTGCATGCATTTGTGTGTGCCTCTGGAAAGTGTTTTCAAAACTCAGTAACCCTCCAATGAAAAATTAAAAAAATATTTATCACTATCAAAGACTAACCCTGAGGAAACATCAGGCAGAAATAAGGCACTGACAGTACAATTTATTTATTTACAAGTTTATGCAGAACTGAATATGAATTCTGTGTTTTGAGTATTAACAGATCATTTATTATTACTACAGAGATCTAATTTGAATCTCAGTCATACTGGTGTTATTCTGTAATAACTCCACCAAGTTAATGTTTTTGAATACAGCAATTCATTAGCACCTTTAGTCTGGAATTTCCCCAAGTTTACACTATTTTATCTGACATTGTGCAATGAAGACTCATGTCTGGAAGAGAGGCTAAAACAAGCATTAGCAATTTATTTAGGGCGCGAAGGCATCAGGAAGAGTTCATCAGGTAAAAGTGGCTTAAGTATTTACTAGTCAGAGCAAGGAGAGTGGGACATCTTACCTGTGGCAGTGAAAAACACAGATATCTTTTTTGACATATCAGGGTTCAGAAGGAAGAAATGAAGGGGTAGTTTACACCAGGTGCTAAGTCACAGAGTGAGGCCCAAAATCTCTGTCATCAGCTTCACCAGGAGCTGCATTTGCCCTGTGCACTTGGTATTGATACTCATGGTATCAATCACACCATGCTCTCCTTCAGCAGGGCTAAATAGCCCTAAAATTAGAAGGAAGTTAATTTTCACCACCTGGTTGTAAAATTAATTAAATGCACTGGTTGGGCAATGATTGTAACAATATTTTTTTTAACATTTTCCACTATTTCTTAAACCAAAACATCTTCTGCTTAAATACATGGGACATTGAACTTTTAATAAATATGACCGTGTTGGAATGTGGTTACACTACTTCATGTGTATAAGGTAAGGGATTATTTTGAAGAAGTAAGAGGACTCAGGGTATTGCAAATGATTTCTCAGTTGAGTAAAGGAAAACATAACTTTTAGGAAATGATTCCCAGTAACTCAGGTTTTGGTTTTCCTCCTACAGGAAAAATACAGGATAAGTAGGGATAGAGCTAAGTAGGAATTTTCATCAACTCAGACTTTCAGCTGAAAATAATGATTCAGTCAAGGGAAACATTTGCTTGGAAAAGATTTGGTTTTCACAGGTTTTTTTTCTACCTACATGCTTTTAGGAATTATTTTCAAAATTTGTTTTTCTGTTGCTAATAACATTGGAATCAGTAGTAAAGATGAATTTCTTTTTAAAAGAAGAAAAAAAATCACAAACATTTCTAGAAGACAGATGCTCTATAGAAAAGTTGCTAAGAAGTGAATAAGTTCTCCTTGTTGACCCTATATGTACTTATTTTCAAATTGTTATTCAGATACATGCAAGTATTTTCAGAGAGCCCCAACACCAGGAGTGTCTGTAAGGTCCCTGCTGCCCCCTTAGCACAAAAAGCCCTGCTATCAGTAGGAAACACTTGAGACACGAAAAATTTAAGTATCCCAAGCCGTACAGTGTAACCGTGAGACATTCCCGTTTGGTTCTTGCCTTTACCTCTCTGTGCTCAGACATCGAACCCCTGCGGAGAGCCCGGGAGAAGGCAAAGGGGAAGCAGTTTCACCCACAGCATTTTAAATCATTCTGAGAGGAATAGATTTACAGTACCCCTTCAGGCCAGTGTAAAGGAGATGTACAATCCTGCAAACAGAGACTGGAGGTGTTTTACAATTTGTAAAGACATAGAGACAAAAACAGAGCAAAGACAGAAGTGAAATCTAGCCAATTTTGCAAACCACTTGATTATTCAGTCTCTGAGTAGGAGCTGAGACCTCACCCCTTGAGTGAGCAACCTTTGAACTCCTCTTATGCTAAATTTCAGATTGCGTTGATGGCTGCGTTCCTAAGGAGGACAGGTTCCATCAAAGAACTGAGAGCACACATGAAAGTACAGCAATTGCAAAGGACAGGAGTGAAGGGAAAAGCATTGACTCGCTGTGTGAATGTGAAACAGATCTCATATCTTTTATAAATATTTACAAAGTAATTAGAAAAAAAGGAAAGAAAATACACATCAACAAATGAGGCACATCAAAACACTGTCACTACACCTTGTATTTCAAAAAAAGCTAGGAGGAAGAGAAGGGCAGCTGTAGTCTATAGAAAACTTCATTAATGTTTTCAAATCACTCATAGGATTTGGTGCTGAAAGGCATGCTAAATTGGGGTTTATACATAATCAGATCATTGAAAAACATACAAATGGCTGCCAGAGTAAAGTACAATGTTCACTTTTGAAATTACAAAAAATCCTTTGTTTCAGAGAGTGAATTGACTAAAGTTTAGTTTCAGTGAAGCATGTTTTTGCTTTGGGTGTCATTATTTAGTTTGGCCTCCTTGCCAGAGAAACCTTTTTACTGACTGCAGTTCCTTCAACTGTTGTTTTTATTCTCCAGCAACTGAAAAAAAAAAAAAAAGGGGGTGGGGGGGGTGGGGAGATAATCAAGGCTGTATCAGATGCTTCATATTTAAATGAGAACAGATCAGTGTTTACCTTTAATTTTGAGATGTCAGTGGGGGAGAATTGCAGGGGGCTTGATTGCTTGCCAGGATTTCTCAAACAGATGGATTTGAGCCTCCTCACTTAAATAATCTGGAAAATCAAGTTGGACTGGTTGAATCAAATTTCTGGCGAGTAGGTAAAGAAAACATCCATCCATCCATCCATCTAGGCACTTATATCACTCCTGTCACCGTGGTGTCTGCACACCTTCAACAGCAGTGTCATGCAGTAGCCTCTGATTCCACACACCACCGAACATGCCCTTGGCAGAAACCCCACAGCTTTGCCAGAGATAAAGAATTATGTATGTTGCGCCTGTGCCTACTAAAGAAAGGATTTTTGCACTTTAACAACAGTTGTTGAGGTTTCTACGGCTAAGAGATTCAAGCACACACATATCCTAAATCTTAGGACTTAGTGATGATGAATAGCTGTGAATGTACTCTTATGGTATGTTCATCGAAACCTTGTGATTAGAGAAGGAATAAAACACATATTTCCTTTTATAGTTAGATGGAGGTAGTGTTTCCAAATGGTTACTAGGTAAACTCCTTTGTCATCATTTTGTTTTCCTTTTTTTCTTCTCTCGCTTTTATTTTATCTTTTTTTCATGTGAGAACTGCCTGTCTCAACACCTGTAGAGACAGGAATTATTTAGATAGGAATTCATTCAGAGGAGGGGGAGGAAGCAGGAACAGAGCTGAACCGTCTGTTTGGACATCCACCCCTGCTGAAGGTGGTTCCCATGGATACAATAGAAAAATACATCTATCTGCAAGGAAGGATGAAGTTCCAGTAGATAAGGGGCATAACATGTCGTGTATAGGGAAAACAATTTGAGACCAATACAAAGGGTAACCACAACCTATCCCCAGGGGCAGTACTACATGAAAAGGTCTGAATAAGGAGTTTGAACCATTTCTCCCTCTTACCAGCCCCAACCTGGCAGTTTGCACTGGTATCAAACTAGTTTACAAGTATGGAAACAAGCAGATGAATTAAACAGGCTGCATACTTCTTGGAATTATGTATTGCACGTACTTTGTAATGATTTAAGAATCAAATTGTTGCCAAGAATCAGCGTAGGAAAAAACAACCTATATCAAACTTTTCTGTATTATGCATTTTAGTCTGAAGGGATAGTCCTTTGCATCAATACACTCCTTTCTGAGCAACCACTATTTGTATCAGTGTTCCCATCTTCCTTCAGTTTTCTACCAGGTCAACAGACTTCCTACTATTTCATCCCATTGAACTACTCTATACAGTTAAGCTGTGGAAGTCCTTCCCACAAGATGCTGCAGATATGGGATCTTAAATTTTTTCACACAAGATTGATCAAGTGTGTGATATGCAAACACTCTGAGGGCTATTAAACACAAAGCCACCACCTCTGGCTCAGGAAACATGCATGAAGTGGGCGGGACCAGTCCTTGCTGGCCACTGGTGAAGGCAAGATATGGGGTGAAGGACATTGGTCTGACTGCTACTGAAATTCTTACTCTCTGCTGTGTTTTGTGACTTCACAGAGCCATAAATACACAACGTCTCTCCTAAATTTAATCACTTAACTGAGATTCTTCAGTTAGGAAAAGAGATGCACCAAGCCCCATCCCTGGAGGTCTTCAAGCCTGGGTTGGATGAGGCTTTGAGCAACCTGGTCTAGTGGAAGGTGTCCCTGCCCATGGCTGGGGGACTGGAACTAGATCATCTTTAAGGTCCCTTCCAACCCAAACGATTCTATGAGTCTATGGTTCTATGATAAGATACACCCGTAGCCTCTGGAAAGAGGATGAGATGGAGGCACCCGCTGCACCCACCTCATACCAGAATTGCCCTCTAGAGATACCTCTCTCTCCATTGCCTAAAGAGTGCCAGGCAGCCAGGGTTCTCAATTCCCTCAATGCCTAGTTGCTTAAATTTAGGTAGAATAAATCTAGGCCTGTGTTTTCATATGAACATTTACATGGGAACTGCTCACCAGATAGTTTTTGAGAATGGCTATCTAGTAGCTGTCTAGAATAATAATGTAAATGTGTACCGTAGAGGAACCAGGTTCATTCCAAACCACAGAACACAATCCTGCAAATCTAGCTGGAGGACTCTGATTTCTGAGCATTTTGTTTTAACATTTTTAACACCTTTTTCATTTGTTTGTTTCTTCAAGGAAATCTAAAGCTGAAAAGTGTTTTAAAGAAAATATTTCAAGAGAAATAGGGAAAAGCTTCAGTTTGCAAATTTCCTGTTAAAAATAAAAAAAAGAAAAGGAGAATAGAAAATGTCAGACAGAACAGGCTGTCTAAAAATTGTTACTGTGGTCAAAAGCCACTTTTCAATTTAAAAAAAGCCAATGATACAATGTCTTCAAGTTCTAATCTCCAGTGTAAAGGTGCTGTCCTGGGTCCAGCTGGGAAAGGGTTAATTCTTCACTGAAGCTGGGAGGTGGGCATAGCCAAAGGGCTATTCGATACCATGCTGACATCATGCCTGGGATATAAGGGG
Source organism: Pterocles gutturalis (assembly GCF_000699245.1). Classification (NCBI taxonomy): domain Eukaryota; kingdom Metazoa; phylum Chordata; class Aves; order Pterocliformes; family Pteroclidae; genus Pterocles; species Pterocles gutturalis. The sequence continues at coordinate 108,184 of NW_010097780.1, read as the reverse complement.
AAGCTAGCTGGGAGAGGGGTCTCTTTTGTGAAGGTCTTGGTGGTGAGGCTTTCATTGTATCAGTGTTTCCATTGTATTCTATATCTTGCCTTATTGTTATATTCTCCTTTCTTTTGCTTTCCTCGTGTGGTATTATTAAAAATCCATCGTTATCTCAACTCACGAGGTTCCACTTTTCTTATCCTTCCCCATCTTACGGGGGCGGGGGGGCGGTTTGACTACGTGGCGGTGGCCCTGACCCAAGGCAGGTGCTTACTGATATAAGTGGTACCACTGACTTAATTAAAACTACTTATGAATAAAAACAATTCTTATTTAAAAGCATGTATAATATACTCTAAAATTATGGGTTTGAAATTGATACCATGTATTTCATTCAGGTTGATGCAAATTGAAATCTCTCAGCATCTTGCAAAACTCAGATCCGTTAACTGTTATTGGCAGCGATGTTTCATACATCATTGTTATACTGTTATTGTTTTATGTTGGAATAACATCTAGACCCCAAGCCTAGACAGAGCATTAGTGTAATGCATACAGGTACAGGGAAAAGACAGTTTGTAAAAGGTTTTAGAGAAATCACCATAGCATGCTGCAATGCAAATGTAAACAGTTTTCAGTTTTGCTCAGTATTAATGCAGCTATGTGACCAAGGTTGGGGCACAGGAGCTTTGCGCACACTTACTTAATCTGGGCTGGATTTTGTTAGCTTTATTTATACAGAGTAGCAGTGGAATCCCTGAAACAATGAAATATATAGAGAGCATAAGGCTGACCATGACTGAGGACACGTTTACAACCAGAATGAAAGGTGATGCAAAGAACCCAAAACCAGTTCTGAGACTGGTATTATCTCTCAAAAAAACAGTACAATAAAGTCAGACCAGTGTGGCACTGTGACTACAACAGCTGTATTACAGCAGAACTGGAGATTCGCAATCCTTGACCCTGAAAAATGCAGGGTGCTTGTCCTAGGTGGAGCAGCCAGAGCCCATACTACGAAACACGTGGCTCTGCCTCTCTTCCAAGCTGTCTCTATAGCTCTAACATACAACTCTTCATTTCTGTATATCTTTTTTTCAGACACAGAGTATATTGTGAGGGCTGTGTTGTAGCCCACCAAAGGAGTGTTTCTATACCACAAAGCTGAGTGTATGTCACATAACTCCCTGGTGTGGGGTAACAGGAGGTGTTTAAGGATACAGAGGACAGCGGAGGCTGACAAATCTGGTGCCATTTAATGTAGTTATACTGCTTCTGGAGAAAATTATCCCAGAACAGGGTCCAGGCTTTATTTCAGCAGAGAAGCAGGACCCATACCCAGGAGTGCCCTGAAGAGCTGAGCTGTTTGGTAGTATAGCTAAAGCCACTGCCAAGCCCTGCTCCTCTCCAGAAACAAAGAGCCTGTCTGGGAGGATGCCCTGCCTGGCTCCAGCCTCATCCTCCACCTGGCAAGCCCTAAAGATACCTGACATGAGGTAATAGCCAACTGTCAGGCTGATGGGGACACAAAGAGAGCTCAGCATGCCACCCTCCGCTGCAGAGGAGCCAGGAGCCGTGGACACACTGATCCCTAAAGGGTTAAATGACCTTCTTTTCCCTCCACTTTTTTTTGCTCTCCCCTAAAAAATGTCTCCATTTTGTTCCTAAACACATTTGGGTTTGAGCATCTTCTCTTCAATTTCTTCTCTACCCTGAAAGTCTGTAGCTGCTGAGTTACCAAGATACTAGATATACTAGATATAAAATAGCCAGTTAAAAAAAAATAAATCTGAAAAGCAAGAAATTCAGATTCTAAAGTACTGCAGCCTGAGTGCTAATGTTTCAGCAAGGATAACAGCCCCACAAAGGTAGGGAAGATGATTTTACCCAATGTCAGATGTGATTCAGTCACCAGTCACTGGAAGGTTCCTTGTGCCTCAATACAGTGGAGTAAGTAATGGGTAGGATATTATTCTTATCACCCCGGTGTATATGTGAAAGAGGCTGGATGAACAGGCTCCCTCCAAGTGTTTGTTTCTCTACCTGACAATAAAGGGAGTATAGAGTTATGCAGATGTCTATATTTTAGATGTTTGAAGTTAGATGTAAACAAAATATTTACTTCTGGACTAGGATGTCTTGGTGCCATAAATGCTCAAACTCTTCTTTCATACCTGTTAATAATTATGAACTTGGCCTTAATATCAAAGATATTTAGAGATGAAACATATTTTAGACTTGTTTTTTTATTTACCTTCTGTGTTGTGGGGGGGAGGTTCAGCCTTCAAGGCACATTTCGGTCGTGTATTTAAGCTCTCCCTTATAATGAAGGCTACAACTGAAGTCTAAAAGTCTCATGTGATCAAATGACTCTGGAAAGTGAGGTTTCAATATTCGTCTTACCTTTGCTAAGAGTTAGTAATAATGATTTGGTTTATAATGTAAGAATCTGAAATATGTTTTCTAGAAAAAAATAAATGTCTTCTCTTAAAAACATTACAAATCATGTCTCTTTCATAACGAATGCTGTGATATCAATAACTTCAGGAAAAAAGAGAGGTGGTTGCACAGCTACAAATACTTACACAAAGTAATGCCTTTGAATGACACGCAGTCACTGCGGATCATGTATGAAGAAAATGTTGCTAGGTGGTTGATAAATAAAAACAAAGTGAGCTGGATACGTAGCCGAGTCTGAACATGAATTTTCAGAACTAGCAAATGAATATGACATGAACAAAGGAGTCAGCAAGGAAACAAAAACGAGTTTCGGAGTAATGCTGGAGTTACTTGTATTGCTTTCCAGAGGTAATTAGGCACAGTCAGGTGCAGCAGCCGCCACTGTTATGTGGCTGCAAAAATTAGGGTAATAAAGACAAAAGCGAGTTAATTTTAAGGTGGAACTAAGGCAGCTTTCTAACACAGAACTACAAATTCAGCAGTGCAAACGGTGGCCTCTGAACGGACAGAAGAGTTAATTTAGGTAAAGAATGAAACAAGGTATAAACAAATCAAACAAACTACACAGTAAGAAAAAACATTTGAAATTATTTATGCTGAGAGTTGTTTAAGTGTGATGTAATCCTATAGTGCTGTGTGACACAATTTATAAATATTATTTTGAAGTGATAGCCCATGAAATTCTGTGAATTTGGGAGATCTTACAGATGTAAAACTGGAACTGACGCGTTTAGCAAACCGAGGCAGGTTTTGATTTGTTTCATAGAAAACAATTAAAAGTTGGTAAGCATCACCTCAGAGTTATTATTTTGTTACTCTAACCACAACTCCACATTGTTTTCCTGTAACCTCTTAAAAATGGGATCAGGCCATGCCTCCGATACCATAACTATAACTTGTTTGTAGTAAGTTTCTAGTTTTCTTTTTTTTAACCATAGTTTAGCACAATACACCTCGAGACCTCAAGACAGCCTTTCCTTCTTAAAACGTCAAATGTAACTTCCTGACTTCTGAATTTCACTAATCTAACAGTAGAGCAGTATTCATGTTAAAGAGAGTGAAAAACATTTCCTTCTTTTGCTTGAAATTGGGATTTCTCTTCAATGTGATGGCAGAGCAAAAGGGAGGTTCAGAATAGGTAATATTCAGCTGTATACAGGGGTGAATTTAAAAGGCACCTTATACAAAACACATGTTCAATAACTATTTTTTTTTTAAAATGTTCAACCCTGCAGGGCTAGAAACAAGAACTTCACACTATTGCTTCTAGCTGAAAAGGTCCTCCAATAAATATTAGCCCTCAGATTTGTGACATTTTTATGTTTTGGAATAGAGATTTTTGAAGATTTTTATGGTTGTTCTTGACCCCTGAAAGGTTGGATTCATGGTAAGTAGGGCATGTGGCTTTTCAAGTCTACATAGCAGTCTCAGTAAAAACAGTCAAAACTCCCTCACTGCTCTGATGGTTACAAACCTCCTTCTAATTTCCAGCTTCAATTTATTCATGGTGAGTTTATACCATTTGTTCTTGTGCCAGCCTTATCCTTTATTTTTAATAGCTTTTCAACCTCCCTATATTTACCTCCCTAATGTATTTATAGAGAAAGATCACATGTCCTCTCAGATCTTTGCTAACTTTTTCAGTGTCCTCTGGTAAAAAACATTTAAAAGATTCTGCTTTAACATACACAGCCCATGCAGAATACATATTATCCTACAAAATTTTCTACCAGTTAGATGGAACAATTTCCACAATTTACCCACAGCTTTCCACTGCTGAATACAGCCCTCACCCCAAGCTTGGGCATATATTTCCTTCTTAATATAGGCCTCCTTTACATTTATATAAATGTATAGTATGTATCTTATTTTTGAATAAATTGTTTTTCTTAGACTGTAGATGAATGGGTATATGCATATATAGTTTATGATTTTTACTTAGCCATCTACACTGCTGTTGATCTGAAAGTTACACACATTTCAAGTGCCCAGCACAAAGTAAATTGATGTAACACAGAGTCATCTCATGAAAATGGGTGCCATGTTGGTAAGACAATACCAGCATTCAAAAATTATGAGCCGGAATCCCAAATTAGGGAGACAGCCATAAAGGCCATGAAACAAAAAATATTTCTTGATGTTTTCATGCAGCTTTTGACTTTGAATTTTCATGGCCCAGACCTTTCTCTGCAACTGCAAGGATTATGTATCAACGTCACAAAAGAAGAGATTGGATTTTCTTGTAATTAGTTGACTTCAATGGAGGTTTAGGCAAAAAAATACAAAATATTATGAGACTTGTGATAAAATCTTAAGAGTCAGCAGTAGTGAGTTTTAGAAACAGAAAGATGTGGGTGGCAGGAGCCAAGGGAGCAAAACAGGCATCAACTGATGGATTACCTGGAGTTCCAGAGAAGAACATGGCTTTAGAAAAGAAAGGGGATTTAGAAGAAAAAAATGAAACTCTTAACAGTGTTCACACTACAGTTTTGAGAATTACTGTGAAGGGGATCCCTTCTCATGAAAAATTCTTTCATGCAACACCTTTTGTAGCTCTGTGTCATGAAAGAGTTTTTCCGCTTCTTAACGTGCAATCTTCTGCATGCTTAGAAGTGCCATGGTTGCTTAAAAGTGTGCTGGATAGTAGCCTCTCTCAAATGGGAATTGCACATCAGAGATCACTAGAGTACAGCTTGCTCTGGTCACAACCCCTCTAGCTGAGAGAATGATCAGCTGTGCCCTTTGGGAAATTTTACAGCCTCCTTGTGTAGGCAGGAGTGGATCCAGCCCGAGATGTATGAGATACAGTAAGTTGGAGCAAGTGCCTGAAAAGTCCATAAAACCAGGGGAGTCATTTTGAAGTGGATCTTGAAATCAAAAAGAAACTATTACAGTTGCTTCAATGTGGGGGTGATGTGTCTGCACTTCTTTGTACTTGTGAAAAGGCGCCAGCAGCACTCTGCACCAGTTCTAGTCTGGAGGTCTGTGACTTCTGGAGGCCAAAGAGAAGCAATTGCATTGATGCCAATAAAAAGTTTATGGTATGCTGAATTTTAGTTCAAAAGCAACATGACTAGCTCACCTTCCAAGGGAACAAATAACCACAAAAAAGAAAATAAAGCCATGGAAATTGTTTAAAGAAGAAAACTCACATTTAATTGAGAATTGCTTCATGTGAGGCAAGGGAGCCAAACCCACTGAGTGTTTCAGCTATGCTTGATTTATTGAGCACAGTGGGCTTGTCTCTATCACCTGACATAGTAATTTTAAACTATCTTTGAATTATCTTTTTTAATTAAATTTCTAAAGGATGATTGGATTTTCTGTTTGAACAATTATTTGTTTGCTTAGAAAACGCTAGACATCTTGCTGTTTGGCCTTTCTTTTACTTCAGATAAAGCTTAGAAACACTTAATAGCTGACCTCTTTGCTAACAGTGGGTCGACTGTGGCTCCAAAGCTCCAACCTTTCTTAGCAGGAGTTCCTCCACTGTGCAAGAATTATTTGGTAACATAGATCTTGGGTAACAGCCCACATGTTTCCCACCAACATTTTTTGCTGATGTATGATATTTCATGTCCATCTGTTCCCTGTCAGCCATACTGAACACCCCTGTAGCCTTTTCTGCAGCTACAACTTGGCCACAGGTGAGAATACCAGGGAAGGTGATGAGGAAACCTTAACATGTTAGGTGTACATGTGAGAGGTGCAGAAAAGAAGACAGGTGATGGGGGATGAGGCTGTAGATGAAGCTCAGCCTTAACCAGTGCTTTGTATCAGTACATAAATATTCATTGTTATACCTCGAAATAAACAGAAGAGGTTAACTTTCTACAAATCAAAGAAGAGTACGTCCAGAAATTAGCATTTCACTGTAATTTCAGCGGTAGTAGAGTTAAGCAAAGCTGAATGCTTATGACTAGGCTCATCCCATATCTCATATCACAGAATCAGAGGTACAGTATTACCAGTGGTTTTTGGTTGGTAAAAACTAAAGAGAGGATTATGCTGCTTGGCTACATTAACACTAGATAAGTGTGTCCTAATAGAGACTGAACAGGCAGCAATCATTCTAATGTGAATTCTGGAACTAGCCCAGAAACAAATTTTAAAAGAATGACCTTGTCAACCACTCATAGCCACACTTAACCCTGGGATTAAGGCATAGCTCAGATTAACATTCATCTATGGAATCCTTAGATTTTATCCCAAACAATGCGTGAATTATCAGACCAGTGGCCACTACGCTGTTGGGATTTAGAGAAACATTACAGCTATTAGGAACTTTAATACAAAGGATCACAGACAGACCTGACTCCTCTGACAGTTTGCCATACTTGGCTCCCTCTTTCATTAGGAGCTCCTAAGCAAATTTCACAGAGTTGGCTAGGGATCTAGTGAGCTGTTTGGGGAAGGAGCCTTCTCACCTAATTTTGCACTTGTACCATGTAGACATCTACATCTGATCTAGTCGTGCTAGTTATTGTTGATGAAAGGAATAAGCACACAGGACACATTTCATCTGAACTGGCTTAGATGTTTCTGTTATGATAGAGATGCATCACACACTACAAGAACCTTTTTCTCTTCAGTGGCTATTAAAGAGGACCACATTGATTGACTCAGACGTAAACACCTATTCCACAGACTATATGTAGACATCTACATACAGTTAATACACCCCACCCTTTCTTACCCTTATGACATAACATTGCACATGATCCTAACTCTTTCTGTTTTGTCTACTTAACTTTTATTTGTTTGTTTATAATGTATAGAATATTTGTGCATTATCACCTTTGCACACATCGTAATTTTTGCATATAGGCATACCAAATTTCTGACCACACAAGGTCTGAACTATTAATTTTGGCACATACAAACATACAAGTGCTTGCTCACGCCCAAGTAGAAAGCATATTATAATAGTTGATCTCATAATACCAACAAAAAATAGTGTTTGTTCTGGGCTAAATGACCTCAGTCATGACCTGAAGATTATCTGCAGATGAACTGTCCTCTGTGACCCCCTGTCTGTTTCTCAGGCTGTTCTGCTTCACAGTTATGACTGGATGTGATAAACTGAGCCAAATGACTCAATTTCTTAGTATCTCTGATTAAAATGTTATGCTTTCAAAACCAGTTAAACAGTTTTCATTTAATTCTAAACCTGGGCTTTGCTTCTGATGGGAAAATCCATTTATTTTTGCTTTATTTAGAATTTTCCAATTTAATGTTTCTGTCTCTCCCTGTTATTTTGGGAGCAGGTTTTTTATGCTTTTCTTTCACTGGAAAAAATCACTGGCAGATTTTTTTTAATGGTTGGAAAATATATTTCTCAACTTTTGAATCCTTTTAAACTTTCTGTTAAAATAGTCTTGATACAAGTCCCTTTCCTCTTGCATTCTCCATAATTTCAGTGGGAGAAAATGAGGGGAAGATGAAAAGACAATGAGTGAAAGGTGATAAATAACTGAAGGAAGAGTCATATTTTTTATTTTTACAGCCTTTGAAAAAGTAAACATTTGACCAAATGATTTTTTTTTCACTATTTTTGTGTCAATTCATATTGTCTTTTAAGATAGACTTGCATTTCCTTATAGTGCCTGGGATGAATAACCCCGATCTCCTTTGCTTTCAAAGTGGCTTATTTCTTGAGTATCTTCGACTAGCCTACACAGATATCTCATCCAGCTCTTGTGTTTACTTTCCATTTTCAAGCAAGCTAAAATTGCAACGACACTATGAAAGTTTTTGCCCATTGATACTGTTCCCCAGAGAGGTGATTTTCAACTGCTCCACCAAAATAGCCAGGCAATACTGTTTCAGAGGGAAGAAAGGCAAAAAAGTCTCTTCAGGTATTTATATTCCACCAGGCTTCCTAAGCACTTCATGCATGAAGTTTTACTCTATGGGAAGCACACAACCCTCCTATTCCTCCTTTTGAACATCAGCTTACTTCCGTAGCATTGCATCTGAAATCACTGAGGACACAGAGACAAAAGAGTGCATGTAAGCTTCTGGAAAGTTTCGGAAAGTTTCAGCTGGCTCCTGGCTTCCCTGGTCACCACTAACAGATTTACATGCTGGCATACTGCGCATGAATGATGAGCTGCTCTTTCTGATGAGCCACCTTATGGGTCTGTAGTTTAGCAGCAGAAAACCTTCACATTGTGAGTTCTGCTCTGAACGGGCAGGATAGCTCTCAGTAGACGTAAAGATAGAGATAGTAAAATAGAAAAGAAAGAAAGTAGAGCTCTGGAAAATCTCTGCAAGCATAGTGGGGAGTTTGGGATGTTACTGCAGTGACCAAAGGCATACAGTGTTGCTGAATAATTTGTCTACATGATTTGACTTTTGAGACTGACTTTCATGTGGATATAATACGATCATAAAATGGTCCTTCTCAACATTTTCATTCTACTCTGGCATGATGTAGAACAACAGGGCACTAACAAAAAAATTTAACTAGCCCAGCAGTCTCAGCTCAAATGTTGAAACCTAAGTTTTTAGCAAGCTACAGAATTTACATGTGTACACAAGCTGTGACACATACACACCATTTCAGAGTTTAAACTGAAACATAGTCCAGATATAGTGAAGACAACAGAGGTGGGAGAATAAAGAGTCAAGCTTCTTTCCAACGTTCACTGAATAAAAGTTAAACATCCACTTCGATCCATGTTTTTAAATATTTCTCACGGAGAGGAAAACAAGCAACTGTTTTCTCTTAATTCTCACTATGAAGTGTCAAAGTAGTATTAATTTGCTGTTATTTGGCTTAACAAGAGTATTGCTGAGAAAAAAAAAGTCTCAAGCCAATGTGTAAATATGACCTAGATTTTTAAAAGTGTTAAAAGGTATGAACTAACGGATTTTTCAAAGGTGAGTGTTTAAGTGCTTACCCATTTAAGTGCTTACCCATCTTTAATCCCATTAAGAGCTAACTGCATCTAACATTTCTTACACAGTGTTTTAAAAACTGACCCTCTGTTTTAAAAAAAAACTTTTGGACACTCATCTTGAAATCACTTGTATTCCCCTTATTTTATGAAAATGTCAGTTGTTCTATGACGCAGCTGATACTGGCATACCACAGAAGCAGTCAAACACCATAGTTTCTAGCAAATATTTTGAGGTGTGTACAGTTTAAATAGATTATGGATAACCTGTAAACTCAATTGACTTACATGGAAGCTCTCTCTGAAATATTTTATAGGTATTTCACAGAGAGAGAAAAATAAATTTTTTGGACTTTTTTTGGACTATTTTCTAGGAGTTGCTCTCCCAGCTCTACAAGACATTAATTAGAATTCCCAAATTCAGAGGGGTTTTGGTTTGGGGTTTGTGGGGGGTTTTTAACATAAACTATGCTTTTCCCTCCCCAAGGATACCTTCTGAATTTGGAAAAATAAAAGCACGTAAATGGCTACTTTAGAAACTGCAACAGGGAATTAAAATGATATTCAAAAGGAGCTGAATTTGTCTAAAACTAAAGTACATTGTCAACCACCTCCACTTGCTCCAGGCGCTGATGCCATGATTAGCTATGCAAGAAGCTACCTGCTGGTTTAGAATTATATGAAGTCACCTCAGGCTATCTACAAGCTTCTCACGCACAAGATACTGACAGGTTTTTTCTACTTGGCTTGAAACACAGTTGTTGCTACATCCAAGTACTATATCATAGATTGTTATTTCACAAGCTGTCATTAAGGTAGCTTGCCTTATTCTCACCAAACAATTAGTCTGCAAACAGTAATGGTTTGTTCCAAATACCCTCAAAGACTACAAGACCTCTAGCATTTTTCAGGTAACAACTTCTCATCTGAAGTATGAATGTGAACTCGTTTTTAATAATAGAGAATTAAGGGGGATAAAAGTATTCTAGTCTACCTTTACAAAGCAACAAACCAGGGAGTGGTACCAGGAAAGAGGAGATTTATCATGGTACAAAGATGCCTGCTAACAAAGATACCTGGTCTACTGGAAGGTGTCCCTGCCCATGTCAGGGAGGTTGGAAATAGATGATCTTTATGGTGCCTTCCAACCCAAACCATTCTATGATTCCATGATTCCATGATCCTATGAATCTGAACAGTAATGTGTACGTACAGGAGTTTGGAGCTGAACGTGTTTTTATCTGAACTGACCAACTTTCTTTGGAGAACTGGTATTTTATTTTCATTGTTTACTGTCTTTTACTGTGTAGATGAAAACCAAATCCTGGCAGCACTGTGGATTAGATGTAAGAACACATATAGTTAAGCTCTCTCGAGATGGGCATCATAAGTGTTGTTTATTCTGTTTAAAGTCAGTGAGAATACTTCAGTGAGAAGACACTTGACCAACATTTGGTGGTCTTTCTGCACACTTTCCCTGATGGTTCTTGGTTATCACCAACTCACACCACATATGAGCACACAATTAGCAGTTCCAATTAGATCAGATGTTTTGTACCCATCCTTATGCAAATGCATTAATAACGCTTGATGTGGACAATCAGATCTTTTCCCTTCTGTGTTAAATTTTCTCCTAGGCTGAAGTCAACAAACTCTATTGCATTTTGCATCTCTTCTCTGACATGAACAAACATTTCCATAAAAAGGTGCTTCAATAATTGCAGACTTCATTATTCAAGATTTAGTTTGTATCAACTGACTCATTTTTACTTGTAGTCTAACCAGATCTTCATTGTCATAAAAAATCAAGTCTAACAATCAGTCTTCGCTCTGATCTTCCCAGCTTATGTGCTTACTTACTCATTCCCCCTGAAGTGCGTCCATACAACCTTCCTCATCCTGGACCTTTTACGTTTGCAGATGGCATTCATGATATTTACATGTGTTTGCATGTCAGGAATCCCTGCTTGGCACAGCACGGCACAAAGGTGCCTGTTAGTAATTCTGCTAGGCAAGATGGGAATAGATGCTGTCAGCGCCAGTCCAGAGTAATCTGCACCTTTTATATTTAGATACATAAATATAGACTGAAGAATCTAAATTTAATTCTTAGGTTAAAAATGTTGACCTCATTGAACAGACCCCTCTGGCGAAAGCTGCAGAGGAATGGTGTTATTAAGCAGTTGAAGAGGATGATCTGAACTCTTGCTGCATTCATCTTCTGGTACAACTCTGCAACCTTTAAGAAAACACTTCCTTGAAAGTTACCTTGATCTTAGCTAACATACAGAATTCACATTTTAATGTAACTGGCATTAAACCAAAATACAGCCCCTGAACAATAAAAAAGGCTATTTTTATAACTGAGAAAATATAAGACATGCTGTCACCAGGACCATACAGCTGCGCTTTGGGAAATTCATGCACAGGGGTGTGCAAAGGGCTCAGAACAGACGAGATGTCACGTACAGAAACACAGGCACACAGGCACACATTTATATGTGTATACATAAGTAGGCAGTCTTCCTGTCTCAAAGAGCTTATATTGTAATCACAGACAAGATGTAACATCAGAAAACCACAAAAATAGGAAGTAGAGGGAAGGAGGAAGAATGAAAAATAGTCATCCTAACACTAATGTATTTACTGCTTCAGCTGAGTTTTCACACTATATGTTATTCAAAAGCATACTCATTAGTGACTTCAAAGCACACGGAAGTCAACATAAAGGCTTCTATTTGTCTGTCATAGTCGTTGAAGCAGGCCTTTGAAAACACATGGCTACCTGCTTTGTGTCAGATGGTGTTAACCCATGCAGAATGTCACTCACCAAAACAAACAATCCACATGAATAGATTTCTGTTTCTTCCATATTTTGCTGTCAGCTTGTCATACATCAATTGCTTCACAATAATAAACAGACCATGGCAGGTTTGATTAAAATCAATTTTTATTACAGCAGTTGCAACCATTAATTATCTGGCTGACTAACGATGAGATGTGATGTCGTTCTTATTTATTAGCCAAAGGTATCAAGTTCATTAAAGTTCATCAAATATAAAACTAAAAAAAATTGGATGCTGAAGCTTCTCTAGAAGTCTCATAAGAGCGAAATTCTTCGTCATGCACATTCACATGATTTTTTTTCTTGTTGTGGTATAAAACTCAAGCTCCATTAAACAAGCAAAGCAAATGAAAATTAGTTGAAAGAGTACTTCAAGTTGCTCCCATCTTAAAATGATTTGTTCTTCCTCAAAAAATGTTTAGTAGCTTCCTTAGTGGGTGTTTTCTGTTATGTTTTAAAATTATATCTCATAAATCCCTTTAAGAACTATCCTAAAAATACAGGGTGAAACACAGGCTTATTGAAGTCAATGCCAAAACTCCCATTGACTGCAGCAAAGCCAGGATTCCACCCACATTAAGATTCAAAACACTAAATTACAAAATGTCCTTTTTTTGTAAATGTTTAATACTGTTTCCCAGTTCTTCAGTGTTTTTAGTCTTCACTTTTACCTTGTCCTTGAATGAGGTATTAAATCCTAACTCAGCTTACAATGACCTTTGAGTGTTCATTTCATGCATTTATGCTCGTATTTATAAAAATATTCACTGTGTGCTTACACAATATCTAGAAAGAAATACGGTATGTGAATGTACTTCTTGCTTTTGTGTATCCAAACATTTTGCTGCTACAATTTGCATGTATATTAAAATGCCTGATTAAGGCAACCAAAAAAATCTACTTGTAAATGACTTCAGCGATAACTGTTTGCCTTAGAGAAAAAGCATGATTTCTGTAACATGAGATAAGAGTCTTTCTTAAATGCACTACATCTTGAATTTTAAGTGTTTGGCATCCAGATGACATTTTAAGAATTTATTGTTAATGTCCAGGAAATAATGAAGTTGCTATAATTAATGCACAGAAATCTCGCTTGGGAAGCTCATGGGGCTGCTACATATGCAGCATATCCAAATCAAGGTTAAAAAGCAAGGAAATGAAACCATAAACTACATGAAAGCATGCAGATTCTACTTTTTCCTTTCAAAACTTACTTATTACTGTCAGAGCATCAGACACTACACTCCAAATGGAGCTTCCTTAAGAGCACCAAACTCCTGCAACACATTTAACCACTTTTCCCAAATAGTAGTTTAAACAAACTTTGCTCTCAAGATGTAAAAGCCATGGGATGAATACAGGGAGTCACTCACATTGAGAGACAGTCACCTTGCAAACATAAAATCAGACCAGGAGGGAGAAGAAATCTCACATGAACGTGGTGGCTAGCACTGCCCTGCGCAGAGCCATCCAGGCAGCCTGAGTCAGTTGGTACCTCCCTCCAGAGAGGTTTGGATGTGAGGGTTTGAGCTCTGTTAACAAGAAATAAATAGCCAAGGTTGTCATACAATTCAGTCCTGTCGGCAAAAGTTTTAATGAGATTAAGAATTGCAATGAAAATGTATAATTAATTCACTATTTTCATTCTAACTCCTTGTATTTGCTTGCCAGATAAAAATGATAATAGGATGATATGGTCTCTCAGGCAAGAACCTAACTGTCTCTAGCTTCAGGGTATTAGATGACTTGTTCTCACAAAAGGAGATCCTAATAGTACTCACAGGAACAGACTGACTTTCTCTCTACCAACTTATACCTCAGAAAGGCAAGAGTCTGTTTTACTGGGGCCTGGGCAGTGCTCGTTCAGCACACTCAGAACATGCCTGGGTGAGTCTGAGTTTTTCGCACAGAAAAAGGAACCTTTTACCCTGAAGAGCTCTGATGCAGTCCTGGGTGTCTGGGAAAGCATGACAGACAAGTGAAGCAGATCATCAACATCTTTAGCAGGACACTCGTCAGAGTGAAAATGATTTGATAGCACCCAGGAGTACATGGCCTACTGCTGGTCTAAATTTTGCAAGAAACAAAGGCATAACAGCTTCAGTTCTGGGTGGCATCATGTTTTGGGTTAACATAAGATCTGAATTGTGGACCTGTCCAGCCTTTACTCTTGCAGATGCAGTAAAGAAAATAGTGACTTTCTAGAAAGCTGTAAAGCCTCCCTATCCTTTGCAGCCTTCTCACTCACAATGTCCCATACTGCCTTTCTCTAGTCAGTTACAAGAATCACCATTGCCTTTTGTCCTCAAGGTGAGAAAGACGCAGCAGCACATTCCTCGCAGAAGCCTCACAGGACTAGAAATAACTTGCTCCTGTGACCTCTCAGAGCCAAGCCTGCTGATTTTTCGAAGGTGGAGTACACTCCTTATTAGTTCTGGCATTTCTTCCATGTAGACCCATAATCAAAACTTCCTTGCTTCAGACTGACAGTGTTGTTTCTCACTGAAAGGCTTGACAAATGTTTAAGGATTACCTCTTCCCCTGCTCTGTGCTGCTGCAGCCAAGAAAAGGCAGCTTAAGTAACACTCACAGAAGACAAGAAGCTGTTGGTGTATCATGGGGGTGAAACAAGTGTGGTTGGATATCTGGAGCATAAAGGTTGTTACTTTGCTGATGATAGTTTTAGCTTCTCTCTCTCTGTAGGAGACGATTTGACTCTTGCTCCTCTCTGATGGCGATAGTCTAGATCCTTTCCCCAGAAATATTTGAAACAGGTGTTGTGGAGATGGCGGTGGCATTTGCAGTAGTGTATGGAGAATCTCACAGGTATTCCAAGCATCCCCACACTCAGTAGTCTGTAGGCATGTAAGATCCTACAGGCTCTTCATAATGACATAGTACCTTCTCCCATTTAGATATGATAGTCATAGCTCTGCTTATGTAGCCATTTGAAATTGTTTAAAGGATTAAATGGCAAGAATATGCTTTCATGTCAAAGCTGTGATTGCTCCTTCTCAGTATACATGACAAGACTGCCAAGAGAAACAGGGTGTAGTGAGGGCTTGTTCCAGGTAAAGTTACGAGGACTGGGTGATATCTAGTGATGGGACTGATGTACAGGGATATAAAAGCAGTACACAGATTGGTTAACCTTAGCCTAACAAGGTTCACCACTCCTCCAGGACCGATTCAGGGCGCTGAGCACTAGGCTTCTGCTCTGCTTTATTGACAAAGGCAGGTTGCTGAAGTTCACCTTTGGAAGCACAAACCAGAAACCAATTTGAGCTTGAGTGACTTTTCAGAGCAAGTGCTTACAGCAACCATAGTCCCAGCAGTGGGGGACAGAGAAGACTATTGCCCTTTCTTCTTCTGCCACCACCTACCTGAGCTGCCCACCTGCCAGGGACTCTGCACAATACACATAAAGTGAGGAAGGGATGCACAGAGGATAATTCTCAGGGGCTAAAGCTCAGGTAAACATACCAGAGTGGCTCATTAGCTCAAGCAAAGCTAGCAGTGTAGCTGTGGCAACAGTGAACTTGGGGCAAGGTGCAAAGGTTGATCAAAAAGCTGACAAAATACTTGGGTAGTTAGCTCATCCTGTGTTATGTGCTATAAGGGCATGGTTGCTATCAGTACCTGGGGAAGGAAGCACAGATCAAAACTGACAGAGGGACATCTGCACAAGTTGAAGTCATTGTGTGAAGCTGCACAAGGCAACAAACTCCCAGTGTGAGGTGTGTGGTGGTGATGGAGCAGCTCAGTTACCAGAAGATGCTCCTTTTACCTTATACACTGCACACGCAGAAGTCCTCTGTACTCAGCAGAGGAATATCTAAGAGATAGCAATATTGTACAAGTGCTTGCATGTTAAATCTATTTGTGTCCTTCTAGCAGGGACTTTGCACCACTAGACTTTTCCTCTTGGCTTTCTGGAAGGTCAGAAAAGGTAAGCATACTTCTCAATCCTCATTTTGTCTGCCAGTATTATCCACAGGGGGTCAGAAACCCCCTTACATCATCTTAAACGCTTGTTGCCTTCAGAGGAATGCTCCTGCGTCTAAGAAAATCTCAGCTGTGTAGACCATGACCAGACTGATTGTGTTTCACAACACAGAGTTCAAGTTGGAGGGGAAACAAAGCAAAGTGCATGTGCTCCTGTCCTACCCACTGCCTCTGACAGAGATGATATTTCAGAAACAGATTGAAATACTGACATTTTCAAACAGTGGCAAGTACAGTTGGACCTTAACCTGTATTCTAGCATCCATAGTGCATAATTAGCTTTAATGTCAGAGCTGGTGAGGAGTCACAGCCCCCCGTTAGAGACAGGCATGAAGACTATTAAGGGAGCCAGGACTATCTGTAAATCAGGACAGTGGCCTCAGGCCTACCTTTGGAATAAGAAGCTCCGTTTTTACAGCACCAAAGCCCAGATCCTCAAAGACATTCAGATGCTAAATTCCCATTGACCTCTCTTTAAGGTTTAAAGCTTCAAATATCAGCATTTTGGAACCAAGTATATAAACATGTTCTTCAGGTCTCTCTAAAATCAGCATTCACCTTCCATTTGTTTCCAGCTTATAACTTATATCAAACAGTGATGACAGAATTCAAGGCAGAGTATTTGACAGGTAGTAATAATGTCACATCCACTTTGTGTTTCTGGGTGAAAATCCAACAAGAACAACTGGCGTCAAATTATTTTGCTGTATTGTAGTTTTTGGTCCTATGACTGATGCACCTACAAATGCTAAAGCCATATGTGGACTACACAGAATAAGCAAATTAAAGTTGGAATTGCATTTACAGAAATAAATTGATAGAAAAATAGATATTGAAGCTAGAGAATGAAGAAAGCATCCAACTCTGTTTGCTTTCCTAAAAAATTTCTAATTTGAATAAGATTTTTATCTGTCCCTGTTTTCCTCAAGATTATACTTCCATAATGCAGAAATGTTGAAAAGTCCAGAAAGTTTAAAAAATAAAGTATTTTGATAACTTGTAAAAATTAAAAATAAATGTACTTTGTTAAAAAAAATAAAATAAACCTCAAGTGGTACAATGTTTTGAACTATAAGTTGTATATATTTAATGTTATAAATAATTTATAACTTGTTTTGTAAAGTGATTTAAAAATCACTGGTGATATTTCATTTTAGAAGTTTGTTGAGTTATAATGGTAAAGAGTACCTCAGAACTTAAAATGTCTTGTTATGCTGATCTTGTCAGTTCATATACACTGGTCATGTGGTTAGGTATAATATTACATGTAATGGAGAATGAGAAATTTGCTGAAATCCATGCTTGAGGAGGGAGGGAATACCAATTTTCAAGAAGTGCCTGCGCAGTATGAATGTCTGAAATACTATTTTAAAAGGAAGAAAAGTTATTAAATTAAAAAAAATCCCGATTCCTGACTGAACCAAAACTATAGTTTTTAAATGGAAGATCACCCAAAACCTTTTTCTTGCCCACTGGCCAATAAGTTGTCCATGAATATTTTTGGCATTAAGTAGTTTAAATTAAAACCACAGTGCTCCATTTCATCATGATTTTTTTGATACCTAATGCCAGACACCGTACGGTTTGAATGACAGAGCCACATCGCAGTTTTTAATTCCAAGTGTAACCTGCGGAGAGGCGCGAGTGTGTGAGCAAGAGCATTCCAACTGTGTCTAGAGTATCTGGATTGCCAGACTTCAAATCCCCCGTAAACAGCCTGTTGCAAACCTAAAAATAGCTGGACATGTGCAGAACCTGATGCAGCAGCTTTTAGAAGGAAGATTCCCAGGCAAGGGGACAAACAGAAGGCATTAGGAGTTCAGTGAGTTATTATAGCTGATTTTCATTTTAGGTTTTCTTTATTGCTATCTACTTTATTGTCATGCTATAAACAGTACTCTGAGTCGGGAAATCAATTAGATACTTAGAGGACTCTGGAACATAATTTTTTCAGCCTTTTCCAGCCACACGTAAAATTTTAATTGTTTTTTCCCAGCTAAGTATTAGCAAAAAATTGTCATTATAGAGAAAGTCTAAACATCTGGTCCTCACTCTTTGATAGCTGAACACCAGTTATTTCAGGAAGAGAAGGATTTGGTCTTTTTCCCCTCTCTCGTGAACTGATCTCCTGGCATCTAAGAATACCTCAATTTCAGGATCTCCAGAAGTTGCTCCTGAATTTCCAAGAATTCTCTGAGATATATGGTATCAATTTATGGTATTGGCATGTTTTGGGTTGCATGAAAGTCTTCCAGAAAAAAGCAAAGTGCCACAGACCATCTTAAATATTCCCTCGCAACAGCTGACCTAACTGTACGGCATATGTAGCTTCAGTCAGACATGGATGAGGCAGAAATGAAGCACGTATTCTTTGGTCGTGATCTGGCACACAACAGAAATTTTGATAGTGCTGCTAGCAGTATCTGCAAAGGGTGCACACCTTTAAGCACCCATCTATGAAACGTCAGAGGCCTCCTCAAGAAATGCTTTCATAGCACGACACTTCCTTGGTAAAGGTCTCATTATCAGTACTTCTTTCCCCTCAGTGCTGCAACACAGTGTGATAATTAGCACAAAGTGATAAAAAGTGGGATAGCAAAATAGTGGCCCATTGGCCTGGGAGGCAAGTGCAAACAATTGCAGCTCTGTGGAGCTCACATACAGGCATGGCTTATCAGATAAGTGCATTTGAAATATGATTTATGTATACAGCTCATGGTGTTCTTTTCTGACTATTACTTTTCTGGAATTACAGTGTAAACGTGTTATATAAAATGTTTTGAAGTCTTAAAATAAAAAAGGGCTGGCACTTTTTATGTGTGCTGAGGATTTATATTGCAAATATACATGCATGCTGAAATAGTCATATTTCAGCATCTCATAGCTCCTTACATATGTGGTTCATCCTTTCCAAAGGATTTAATTGCACTGATGTTTTGAGCATTGCTCTATTTATATTCATCCTGCAGCAAAGCACATTCAGAAAGTACTGCCATGACTTCAGTACTTATTCTGAAAGAACTCTCTTCTGGTGCATTTATGTCTTACATGCATACTTAAATCCAATATAATGACTGTGGGTAGCTACCGTTAGCGTGTGCATCATGCATAATATAGCCACACTCCATCAGTCATTTCACCTGGCACAGAGCAGGAGGAGCTTTACTATTACTGTATTAATACATATGCCCTTAAAGGATCATCTGTCAGTATATGTCATATAAATTTTAGAATATTCAGATGTGAATAACAAGTACAAAAGTTCACATTGAATTTTCAAAGACAAAAAATCTCAAATCAAGCAGAAGAAATATTATTTTATCTTACTTCTTGAGGGGGAAAGTAAACCAGTAGTTCCTCTGCACTGAATGAAATCAAGGTGCTACAAACAGCAGAACCTACATTTTCGCAATGGCTCATTCCTACATGAGAATTAAGTTTTTAACATTTACATATCTAAATTTTTTTTAATTTAAAGTTTATATAACTGCAAAGACAATGGACATATTTCAGTACCCTTTGATACCGTCGTTTCCTCTTTGTAAGTCACAAATACTCCATTTTTCTATTTTGAATTGAAATGTGGCCTGAAGCATGAAATTAGTATCACTGCTCAGGGTGGGTCAAACCCAAAGACTAAAATCTGTGCTCATTTGAAATTTTCACGAACTTCAATGGATTCCAAAACCAAAACTGGGCTCCAAAGCCAAGCTCCCATTCAGGTGGATATCAAATCTCATCAGAACAATTAATATCTCCCAACTGCTCACTAGCTTTTCCACTATGCCTCTACTTGAAACTTCACCATAATTGGGTTAAGAACCTAATCTATCCCATAGGGATTTGTGAATAATGTTGTGGGTTGTTTTGGATTTTTTTTTTCCACTCATCTGCTTTACTGAAGGAAAGTACAGGAAAGAAACACACTATGAAGTTAATGTGTAGTAAAGCTTAGGATGTGATTCAAGGAAGTTATAATGAAAGTAAACACAGTGAAGTTGTGAAATATGTCACAGAACTGTGCTATTAGTTAGCAAATAACACTTTATTCAGCAACTAAAAAATTAAAGAGCAAATGGAATGCCTTCTCGCTTTTTCCTCCCCCTATACGTCTCTGTCTTCCAGCAAATTACTGTATGACATTCAAACCATGCTGCGCCTGGAATTACATAGTGCCCATACTGAACATATATTCCATTCACCGACAGACATGAGTGTTACAGGAGACACAGCACCCGCAGGGGCAGGGACAGTCCAAAAGGAGGGGGGAAACAGGCCTTCTCTCAAGTAACTCTGGGACAGACCAAAAAACAAGCAGTTACAGGCATTTGCCTAGGAGGCTGTTCTAGCAGCATTTTGAATACTGCCTAGGCACCGGGGACCCAGTGCAAGCTTGCCACCTAGGCCCACTCCCAGCTGAGGCACCTAGATACTCTTGAGGCTTTCTGCCAGGAACCGCATTGCAGAATGGTGTTGGACCCAGGTCTCGCAAAGGCTTTGGCTAGCAACCTAACCGTCAGAAAATCCTTCCTCTTCTTGTTCTTTATCATTCAAATGCTGAAGAATGGTCTTGTGGTTTAGCCCCAGTAAGGATCAGAAAAGGTGGAGCCAAGCACCCCAGGCATAGGCAGGTGCAACACAAATTGTAATCGGTTGGAGGCACACCCACCTTAAATCAAAGGTACATTTGTTTCCTGGCTCCTGTTCCTGGCTTGGACCCTGCACAAGTCACTTGAATTGTTGGTGCTTCTGTCTCCTCACCAGTAATTTTAGGATGATGAAACTGGCCTACCTCCCAAGGCTACTGTGAGGTTCCACCAGTACAGACACATCAAGGACAGCAAGATCACTGGTCGGGATACCATATGCAAATGTGACGTACAGTTATCATTAACGTTATTCGTAGAGGACTCAGATATGTAAATACACACACACATAATCATTTAGTTTTATTGGTTCATTTTGTGCCAGTGAACTAATTGCAGATTATTGTGTCATTAATCTTAAATAATGTTCTTTCCAGAGCTCCTGAATTGCTCAGTCAAGTGTCAAAGCCTATCTGAATATCTTTAAATAATTTGGGTCATTTTCTCCTTCATATAAATTTGTAGCTTTGGTTTTAGGCTGCCAAGAATCCGTCTCCCAAATTTTTGTTAGGTAAGGTTTCAATCACTGCCGTCAGACAGCACAAAATGTTCTAAGCCAGTTGAAAAAGTAATGAAAATTAATAACCTGGACTGTTAGGCATATCCCTTCTTCTGCTCCAGAGCTGCCCACGTGGCATTC